>NW_015151794.1:37485-48757 GCF_000732505.1 Cyprinodon variegatus | reverse complement strand
GTCCAAGAGACAGTAAAATGGCACTCATGTGCCAGGGGAAAAAGGCTGTCACCCTGAGTGAGCTTCACACCAACAACATCAAATCTGTGTCACACATGGTGTGAACCGAGGCTGTTTGAAGCGAGGCCTCGGGACAGGGATCACACTACTGCATGAATCCGGATTTATAAAAGAGGGGCGGGCAAAGCTGAATGTTTTAAGGCCAGTAAAGAGATTTCCTGCTGAGGAACCAGAGGAGCTCTGATGCCCAGGAGCTAATCACTGAGTGCTAATAGATTCAATCTGCCCTGACCGTAAATTCACCATCTTGACATGACAGACCACTCCTCAGTTCATGTCAGATCACCCAGTTTTAAAAGATATGTAATATTGAAATATTTCTAACATCACAGAGCATTGTCATAGAGCTTCAAGTTTAAAAAAAAGTTGTTCAGACAATCAGCACTTGAAAATGCAAATATATATTACAGATTGGATTAGTTTCTGCTATGTTTCAGTAAATGCCCTCAAAGATGACCCTCTTTCAATTAGATATTTGATCCATGTGTTCATTCTGTCCAGGGTCCGTAGCTCTAACAGAGCAGCGACACAGCGCCTTGATTGGCTACATTACAGCAGTGGCAGGAGTTAAGATATTAAAATACAAAAAAACTGTATTATTCCACCTGAGATTAAATTTGTAACTTACATTATAAGGGTTTTTACAATGAGTTAGGTGTCAGACATAAGGGTGTCCTGTAGTAGTAGTCTGTCTTACCGAGGAAGGACCTAAGCTTCTCCTCTGTCCATTCATGTAAAGGTTCCACAGTTACATCTCCAGTCAAATCTGTTGTCCAGGTGAGCACCAAGATAATAAAACTCCACCACCTCCCTTTTCTCTCATGATTGTGATAGTGTTTGACTTGTTCCTGTTTCCCATGAAATCTACAGTTATATCCCATGTTTTATTTACATTCAGGCCAGGATGATTGTTTCCACACCAAGGCACAAAGCCGTTCAACAGCTCCCTATTTTATATGTAGTAAAAACAATTTACGCCTAGGATATAGATTGAAATCCATTTTTCCTCATATTTAATCTATTATTTATAGTAAATAAATATATCATACTGATTATAAGATTGCTTCATTAGTGGTGAAATTAATGAGACTTTCATGATCTATTATTCTCTGATTCCACTGAAATATGTACTGTGGCCAGGAAGTCCAAAACAATATTTCATTTATCTGAGACACTTTTACAGGTTTGACAAAACAGTGGACCTGTTCATGTTAAGAGTAACTGGCTGTCTCCAACTTCTTGGTCAAACTAGAGCTTTATGAGTCGTCAAAGGTGGGTCATAGAGTGCAAGAATATGATGTCACACCGCAATGCATTGTGGTTTTTGCACAAATCAGCTTCATTAAAGCCAATCAGTATGGTCACAAGAGTATGTTGTTTCTTGGCAGGGGTTGTGTTTTGTTTTAAACTGCCACAACTGTCCTTGTTTTTGCTTGGTCTGTACAGATTGCGTAACCCAACTAATGAAAAGGTATTGATAGTAGTGCACTTCCAACTTAAGACATATTCTGATGGGATATTTACCAGGGACCATGAAGAATTTGTACATGGAAGCAGCTGATTTAGACAAACAAATTAAAAAATTAAATGCCTGCCCACATCTCTAGCTTTGTTTCATGTTTCACTACTCTGTTGCATGATCATAATATACAATTTTATTTAAGATTAAAAAAGGTTATTGATCCATAAGGAAATTCAGCTGCTCAACATGCTAACAGATCCTGTTATACAATGATAGATAAATGATCATCCATCCATTTTCTCTCATGCTTATCCCAAGTGGGTTTGTGAGGGGTGCTGGTGTCTTTCTCCAGCTGTCTACGGGCGAGAGGCGGGGTACACCCTGGATAGGTCGCCAGTCCATCGCAGGGCAACACAGAGACAAACAATCATTCACACACACACTCACACCTAAGGACAATTTAGAGAAACCAATTAACCTAACAGTCAAGTTTTTGGACTGTGGGAGGAAGTCGGAGTACCCGGAGAGAACCCACACATGCATAGGGAGAACGTGCAAACTCCATGCAGAAAGAGCCAGGCCGGGAATCAAACCCAGATCTTCTGGCTGCAAGACGGCAGTGCTAAATGCAGATAAATGATCAATTTTAGATTATTTTTAGTGTTATATATGTAATAGTATTTTAAGAAAAAAAAAAGCTCTGTATCATTCCTGTAAATCATTCAGAAGAACTTGCAATTTTATTTGCCTATGTTCAAGTAAATAATAGATCTTAGAGAATTTGGACAATCTAGATAATAGATCATGAATACCATCATCAAAAAAACAGTTTTCTGTTCCTGTAAATCAATCTGAAAGGGATCTATTATTTTCAAGATAAAAAATTACAGTACTTTTTCAGTAATTCCTATCATTGACTTTTTTCTGGCTTATAGCTACTCTACTGCACCCAACTGTTCCCCAGCCAGCAGAGGCTGACAGACATTTGTCACTATTGATTGCTTTTTAGTTCAATAGTTTGTATTGAGTTAATAGTTTCATTATACAGTAGGATAATGTTGTATTTAAATTGAATTATTACCTACAGTAAATACTTTAATTATTTACTTTTGTTGTCCTCCTTACTCTTATGGGAACAAGGCAAAGCAGTAGTCCCTCTTTGGTCCTACCTTCCCTTGTGGAACCAACTACCAGTTTTAGTCCGTGGGGCAGACACCCTGTCTACTCTTGATAAAGCTTATAGTTAGAGTGGCTCAGGTTATCTGAGCTATCTCTACAGTTATGCTGCTATAGGCTTAGACTTCTGGAGGACATAGGGACCCCCATTTCATTATTCTGCTTCATATATCTCTGTTCTCCCACTCTGCAGAATCTGTTAGTTCAATCTCTAACGTTATGCTCTCTCTGCTTTTTCTCATAGTAGCTTCGCCTCGTCTGTTCCTGTTTGGCTGTGACATCATCCTGGAGAGAGATGTCAGCTGTTCTGCTGCCATCAACACCCTTGTTTATAGATGTTGGAGATCGGCCTGCTTTCCAGTGTGGTCCTGTTTCTCTGACTGTGACTGGCTGGATGTGGTCTCTTCATCCTCATACATGGGAGCTGGCTTGGAGCTCGTCTGCCTGGCTGTGTGTTTCCTGGACGGGGCTGCCTTTTACAGCTGCTTTTTGTATCTCTGCTTCTCTTTCCTTGAACCCCAGCCAACCTCGGCAGATGGCCGCTCACACTGCGCCTGGTTCTGCTGGAGGTTTCTTCCTGTTAAAAGGGAGTTTTTCCTCTCCACTGTCGTTACAAGCATGTTTAGTGTGAGGGATTTCATTCGAGTCAATGAGTCAATGCAATCAACTTGTTTTTCTTAGATAGAAAACTTTGAATCAATTTGACTGTATGATCTGGTGAACTGTAAAGTGCATTGAGATGACGTGTTGTGAAATGGCGCTATAGAAATAAACTGAATTGAAACTGAATTTAATTGAATCCAAAATGATCCAAACATCGGGAAAAATAACATGAGAAACTGGAAAATACAAGAACACTCAGGGCAGTAACACCCAAACTGGAAAAGTAGACCCAACAGATACCTGGAGAAACGTCAGATCTTAGACCAGAAATGGTCAGTTCTAGGGAAGAGCTAAGATACTGCTATTTTGGTAAGAAGTAGAGCTTGAGTCATCGTTGCAGAGTGCCCCACGTCATGACCAACCTCCACATAATGCTCCTAAAACAGATCAAGTAAAAAGGATTTTAATATTAAATATGGTGGAAATTGCTTTTAAAGAGAAGAAAATGGAACCAAAACAAACTGCAGAACAATTTATAACTGGGTGAGGCCAGTTAGAGGTGATTCTCACAGAGCTTTTTGTGAAATTTGGTAGTTATTTACAAACTGTAACACTGTAAAAGTGAGTCACAAAATAAATGCATGACTGAAAAGGATGCATCTTTCCTGCACTGTCCCTCTAACAGTAAGCATCATTGTCCAACCTTTAAATATGGTCTACTTAGCTGTCTTCCGGTTAGCAATCAAAAGACTGGAGACCAACCCTTAACAATCATAGACAGGTTTCAGGTACTGTACTACAGGAGACAATCCCCCCCTATAAAGACAATCCCTCCCTTTAACGACCGACCTTCAAAATCATAGACAGGTTTCAGATATTACAGGCTAACAATGGAACCAAACAACCCACTCGTCGGTTTCCATTTGCATGTTTCTAAGCAATACAAGGCCTTGTCTATATAAGACTCAAACTCACTGCAGATGCAGACATTTGAATTGAAAAAGCTTCTTGGAGGGGAAGCGAAACGTCTTCAAAACTTGGAAACCAAGTCCAGTGGATTGTTTTGTGAACTTTTACGGAAAAGACTGGAGAACAACATAGACAGCTGTATAACATAATCCAATTCAATCCTATGTTCTTCACGTCACGTTTTTTGGTTCCATGTAAAATAATGAATTGTTGCCTGTTGCTTTTTGTAAAGAAAAATCCTTAGATATATTAAGGTGTTAATGTTTTAAAGTTTGTGATGCTGTACATGTATAAAACATTTTTTACTTTCCTTTGCTTTTCCCAGCCTGTCAGACAGCAGCAGAAACAAAACACAAGCAAATCAGCACTGCAAGCCAAGCAACAAAACAACAGATGAGAAGAAAATAATGAATGTTACTTTTATAAGACCATTAACTCTTAGTGCTGTCAATCACTGTCCTGATCCAATCAGTATTCATCTTATTATTCTGGACAGCAGCAACATAATGAACCTTCTGCAACTCCTGATTAACAGCTTACGTATGTAATGAACTACTTTCTAATCAGAAAACATCAACCAAAGAATATTTTATCAAATTTTTCCCACTTATATTGTTTCTGGGTTGCTGAGGAGCCAGTAACTATTTCTCAGTTTAGACAGGTAGGGGTCTAGTACCAAATTCTATGAAACAATACAAAATGTGAATTTGATTCAGTTTATTTATATAGCATCAATTCTCAACACATGTCATTTCTAGGCACTCAGAGACTATTCAACCAGATCATACAGTCAGATCGTTTCGCTGGGAGTACAGCATGAGCTCATTTTTCATTGGATTAGTGAATATTTCCTCCCTAGGGCACAAGAATCTTTGCCCACTGACTCTGCTGATCACTATTTATTAAATGGTTTGCTGATCGCTCGAAAAAAGTGAAGCCACCATCCACCATGATGGTACTGCCCACTGCCACAGAGACTTCTCCATTATTAAACTGGTACATTACTTTTTTAGGTTTGTGGCACCATATTGGACTGTGCAAAACACAGATTTACCTTCACAAAGCCTCAGAAGGGCAACATTTATGTACAAAAAAATAAACCTGTAGATGAAATAATGTTTTGTTTTTATAGAGTGTTTTTATAATGTTTTTTGTTGTTGGCATTCATATAAATATACTGGTGTGATAACTTTGTATACGTTTGATTGGTTTTTAGTATATGTGTATTTTGAATTTATAGCCCCTCCTGGAGAAAAGTCCACCAGCCGTAACTGGGTGGAAGATATGCAAATGTAAAACATTTACCACATCAAAGCAAATTTTCTAATCGGAAATTCAACTGTGACTGCATTTTTTGTGTCTTTTTTTCTACTTTCCACAAAGGAGGCATTGGAACAATGCCAGAGGACAGAAAACTATTCTGTGCAAATGTAAATATATTTTTTTGGACCTTCAAAAATAATACTAGAATTATATGAGGAGATAAAAATGTCTATATAGGCTGGTATATCTTAATGGAACAGGACGTTGGAGAGTCTTTATGCAAATAAACCGAAATGAAATGTGGGAACGTGAATGTCTTCCCAACATTATTTTTTTTTTCTTCTTGATTTATTCAAACATAACCATGCTGTTTAGGAAATGATATTTTATTTTATTTTACTTTTGCTCTTAACGATACTATAAATATCATGTAGTATTACCATTTTTGTTTTAGAATTATTACTATTCCCTTTTATCTCCATAGACTTGAACCTCATCTCTCAAACCAGTAGAACACACAATCTGCTGACTTTAATGGACGTAACCCAGTCGGTTGACACGTCTTATCATTTATGAAACAATCTTTGTGATCACCTGCAACATGCCCACTTCATGTACTAAAAAACAATTGCTTATGCAATTCAGAACCCCTTTTGGGATCTTAAAAGATCAGCCCCTTAATGTTGATCAGTTATGTAAAAACCCAATATAGGTGAGGTTTGGGGGGGTCGCAGTCTCACATGCTGTAATTATTCTATTGCATCTGAAAATCTGCCAGTAATGTTGACTTTGATTAATTGAAATCCTATCTAGAACATTTTTTTTATGATAAAACTTGATAATTTGTCCATCTTTTATTGTAACATGCTTTACTGGGAGGGAAAAAAGTATTGTGTTTAAGGTACCTTCCCAGATTACAAAATAACTAAACAAAATACTGTAGCTTCTGATATTATTATCTACTTACATTTAAATTCTATTTAATTCAAATTCACATTGTAGTTTGTGTGCATTTTTAACATCTACCATGTTACTCTCCTTCTGTTTCTCTATTAAGTGTCTAAAATTCAAATTTGCATTGAAGCTTTTTTAGATTGAGTTGAACTCAGAAGCTAAAACATTTATCTTTGCTTGTTTTAACACTCAAGACACTGTTTAATGAGATTCCTGTTCTTTAGTGTACTTTAACTGCCTGAGTGCCTCTTTATATGCCTGAATAGTGTATAGTCTTTGTTACAGGAGTCAGTGCCACGTCTGAGCTCTGCACCCCAGGATACAGGTTTCACTCGTACTTAACCCAAGCCTGCTCACAGTGGAAATCACCCAGAACAGCTCAGGCAGACTAAAAGAAATATAAATAGTGAATAAGTGTGATCTATACGCTCACCTAAATGTCTATTGTATTGGGAACTATACTATGTTGAAAATAAAAAGAAAATATTGATGTTTGAGCAGATGTTTGAGAACTCTACACATCGTTGCTGAAAATCCATTGCGTTGCATCCTGGAGAGGATCATTCATCTCAGCTCTTTGCCACCTGCATGGCCTCTGACAGCTCTTCCTTCTGATTATGCTGAACGATGAAAACCAGCACAACAATACAGCACAATTTTATGCAGACATAAAGCAAAAAAAAACAACAACTGTGTCCTGCCTTGTTTGTGCAACCAAAACAGCAAATTAGAAAGATTGCAAAGGTGTTTAAAAAAATATTTAAAAAAGTCTGAGTAAAACCTAAATTTGATTGCCTATACAAAAAGGTCAATAAAATTGACAAGATTTATTGATTTGTGATTATACTGTAAAATAGGCACTCGGAGAAGACATTACCTAAATTAACTATATTATCTAATACTTAAAGTATTTTCTTTTTGGAGGAACCTAATAATGTGCTATCTATGAGTTGTTGACATACAGAAAATGCAGTATTTTCAGCCAGAGGCCTTCTGTCTTTTACAACATCAGTGAACAAATATCTGGTAAAGTGTAACTCACCCTTTTTGAAAACTTAACTTATTTTTTTTTTAAATGCCACTCAATTCAGATTAAAATCCGTAACTCTAAATTGATCTAGCCAATAGTCGGGAACTCTGAGTATTTTTGGTTTCATGACGGCTGCTATCAATTAGTTCAATCAATTTTAACTAGGTACACTCAGAGTTAAACGCGTGCACAACAAGTATGAAAAGCCATTATTAGTGGAGCATCAATTTGACGAGTCACCATGACAACAGGCAACAGGAAGTGCCTATTTCATCCCACTGGAACTAGATTTTAATGCAGAAATGCAAAAAAATAAAATAAAACAGGACAATTTGTTTTAAAGACAGAGAAACAGCGCTACAGCTACAAAGCAGAGGAAGATGAGGAAGGAGAAGATTGTTGCTCGAGTTAATGCATGCGTTTATTTGTAGTGAATTATGGCAGGCCGTTTTTTACATTTACCGGTATTAAAAGCACTCTCCTCTCTGTTGTTCCACTTGTAAATCACTAAAATAATATTCTTCCTGATCAAAATCACACTACTAGACCTAACTGTAATATAATATTTTCTAAATTATATTTTTGTAGCAGAAACTGAATTTTAGAAAGTAAAAAAACAAAACAAAATTATACTAGTACGAATTTATATGTCTAGAAATGTTAATTTTTAAATTTTAAATTAACATTTTAAGTGGCCATTCTGACATTTATCTGCTTGATTGATAAATGTATTTATGATATCTGAAAAACATTTTTTCATAGTCATAATAATACAAATGCATATTAGGAATATGAAGATCTTGAATTAATTTCTAGACATTCAGAATGTTTATTCTGGATGTGGAGGCTGTCATTTTGTTTGAAATGGTCATTTAGGCAAAGAATAAAAATTTTTTTAGATATCAGGAATACATATTCTGTAAAACTAGTACATATCAATATGGCTTACCATTTGAAATAGTACTGGATTATTTCTTGAATGGTAGTGGATCAATGTACATATTTAGGAGTATTTACGAGTATCTATTTTTTTCCAATCAAATCTCAACCGTTCGAGACGCTACCCAGCACAACTCAGCCAATCACTTTGTAGTATTATGGTTTAGGGCAGGACATTCAGCTAAACAAAAAAATAAACATGGCAGTGGAGAAGCACGCATGTGTAGCTGCCGCTATCAGAAGTGCTTTGTCAGAATAAACAATTTTACCTTTAAAGAAGAATAGCAAGAAGCTGTTTTTACCTTCGGATTTGCTATGACCATATTTTGGTNACCTTTAAAGAAGAATAGCAAGAAGCTGTTTTTACCTTCGGATTTGCTATGACCATATTTTGGTTGGCAGGCATTAGGCCCAGTCCCTCATTCAGCTTGGATAATTGAATGTCTCTCTTTACCCCAAACATATTTAATGGGATAATTTTTAGAAATAAACTGAGACAACTGCACATTATCCAACTACACATCAACTACACGTCAATCTGGCTTGCCAGGTTAGTGGCAGTTATAGATAAATGGTAAATGTACTTGTGTGTTTTGTTTTTGTTTTTTTCAAGTCAGGAGACTTGCCCAGAGTGCTTTACATTACATTCAGTCATTCACCCTCTCATACACTGATTGTGGCAAGCTACATTGTAGCCACAGCTGCCATGGGGCTGACTGACAGTAGAGAGGCTGTTACAAAGGCACCACCAGGCCTCTAACCACCATCTGTAGGCAATAAAGGTGAAGTGTCTTGCCCAAGGACACAACGACATTGAAAGGGTGCTTGAACCCTTCATTTGCTGGGTAAACTCCTGCATCTGAAACCACTGTCACCACACCTCTTGATGTGGTGTATCAACATGCCCCCGACACTGGGGCGGTTTATAGTTTCAATGTAAAAATATTATGTCAGGTCGGTTGGAGATTTTGAAGGGCCCAAATGCAGAGGCTGAAGTTGTATCTTGCAGTTTGAATAAATCAAAAAGTAGCAACTGAAGGAAAGATCAAAACATAACAACTACAGATAGTGATGGGGCGAGGGAACACAGCAGGCGTCAAACTCATACTGTAGTACAAAACCTGTGTCGATGCGCGTATCTGTATGAGAAAGTCTTGTGACCGGTACAGGGACTGTTTGGGACTGATTGACGTTTGTGTGGAAATTATCTAAAGTGAAAGTTTTATTTATCCAATTTATTTTATCTTTAACTAAAAAATATAGATTTTCTGTTAATAAAGCAGTGAAAATGGAAGTACAGCAAGCTGTGGCAGTGAGTACAACAACTGATATGTGGACATCTGTGAACATGGAGGCTTACTTGGCTCTTACCTGTCACTACATTAATGAGAATTTGCAATTGCTTACATCTGTGCTGGGTGTGCAATACTTTCCACAAAGTCACACTGCTGACAGTTTGGCAAGTAAAAGGGCTGTGATGGATAACTGGGCCAAAACAAATAAAGTAAATTGTCTTGTGACCGACCTAGCACCAAAGATAATTGCATGTGCTAGACAGCTCCAAATTCGGCACTCAATTTGTATTGCACTGAGTCCCAATTTATTGGTTAGGAAATCATGTGATCAGATCCCCACTATTACATCCATCAGACACAAAGCCATGCCCATTGTCACATACTTCAGATCAAGTACTACAGCCAAGGATAAGCCTGCTCAAGTGCAGCAACAGATGGGACGACCAACCCTGAAACTCATCATTTCATATGTGGAACAGCACATATGAAATGCTGTCAAGGCTACATGATGAGAAGGAAGCACTGTGGGTATCTCTGGCCTCTCTAAAATCAGATATGACTCCACTTACAGCCGATGAGTTTACCATCATAGGAGAAACACATCTTGTTCTTTCTTCTTTCCATCAAGTTACAGTGGAGTTGTCTGTAGAGAGTCTAGTGTCATGGTCAAAGGTCATCCCAATGATGAAAATGCTTTATATGGCACTAGAGTGCAATGGTTTAACCTTGCACACTGAGGCAGCAAGAGACCTACATGAACACCTGAAGCCTTGAGTCACAGACTCTATTTCTAACCTGGAGTCATTAAGTGTGTTGACCCTGGCGACACTTCTAGACCCCAGGTTTAAATCGAGTGGGTTCTGCAGTTCCTCAAAGTGCAAAGAGGCCATCAGCGTACTGTGGTCCTAACGTGCATCTGTAATTGGAAGCACAAATGAGCCACTGCCAGGAACATCTTCACAACAGCAATCTGCCGCCACTTCAGGCATGATATTGAGGATTATTTGTTTGTTGTTTATAAATCATGGACTAAAATGCAAATCAGTTTTTTTGTTTTTTAGATAACCTTTGGGAACATCTTGACATTGAAGTGGGGAGGCAGACCAAAAGTGCCACAGTTGATGCCACCCAGGAGATGCACAGATACTTGGCAGAGGGAAATGTTGCTAGGTTCCAGGATCCTCTTGTATCGAGGAAAAACCCAAAGATTGTCTATCCAAACCTCTTCCGCCTGTACTTATAATTTCTCTGCACTCGAGCCTCATCTGTGCCGTGTGAGCGGGTGTTTTCCACAGCTGGAAAAGTGATCTCAAAAAAGCGTAACAGAGTGAATTTCAAAACTTTGGAACAACTTTTTTTTTTTTTTTTTTTTATAAAAATTTGTAAAAAAAAAAAAAAAAAAAAAAAAAAACATATTTAGAGGTTATTACAAAATGACACAGATTCACATTATTTACTGACTGTATCTAAAATATCAAAGATGTTTTAAATTGAAATGAAAATATGAAATTATACAATGCA
>NW_015151794.1:0-36639 GCF_000732505.1 Cyprinodon variegatus | reverse complement strand
TGCTGCGGTCTGCAGTCTGGACGTTAGATGTCGCTGAAAATTATACACTGTAGCTTTAAGGGAAAAACACACATGTGGAGCCAGGAAATGGCGAGGAACCAGCAAACAGTGACTGAACAGGAGGCGTATAAATAGGAGCCAGAACAAAGGACAGGCTAATGAGCAGATCGGGAGCAGGTGTGGACAGAGGAATCAAGAAGGAGGCTGGGAGAAGGAGATTGACACAAGAGGGCAACAGCGGGTAAACAAGAAATACATAACTAGACAACTAAACAACTAGAATAACACAAAATGGAAATGAAACCTATAAACTACAAAACACAGAAAGACATGAATCCAAGTATTGAAAAATAAAAAAGGAAACTTAAACAGAACCATAAAAGTGCAGAATCATGACAGATTATTTTGAGGTGAGATACACTTTAATATAGAACAATTTTTAAACATCACCACCCATGATGTTTGCATATACTTTTCATAACTAAGCTTTTCGAGTCTATGATGCTTTTGGTTTTATTGATGTCGGACTTTTTAACATTCACTTTTTAATGTACCCTAAGCACGGTTTGTAAAGCTGGATATTTTGTTCAGCTACATTTAATCTCAACATTTTTAGAGATTTTAATTTGAGATTATTTCCATTCAACCAAACTCTTTGTTTAGAGATTGATATGTGTGATTAAAGATTCTCTTAATAATAATATCACAGTTTTAAGTATGTGTTTTTAGATATCTCTAATTAAAAATGTCCTTGAAGGATTGAAACCCTGCTTATGATCTGATGATGATTTTGCACAGTTCTATTGGTATTTCAATTAATTATCTTTGGTGATGAGCTCAAGGTCTTTGAGGTTGAAAGGCCTCCTTTCCATTGCTCTGAGCTTTATCTACCTCCCTCAGAGAATTAGCTTTCCTTCCATTAAGGGTGAAGCATGTGTTCCTATTACACAAACAAGTGATGTTTTTCCTTAATAACTCAAACGCTTCT
This sequence comes from Cyprinodon variegatus, assembly GCF_000732505.1. Lineage (NCBI taxonomy): Eukaryota > Metazoa > Chordata > Actinopteri > Cyprinodontiformes > Cyprinodontidae > Cyprinodon > Cyprinodon variegatus. Next base: position 35,651 of record NW_015151794.1, on the reverse strand, counting down.
GATAAAAGCTATGTTTTCTGCACTCGATTATGGGGATATTGCAAATCTGTGTGCTTTAACAAGTTGCCTACAGTCCTTGACTCAAGTCTACCACTGTGAAGTGAGATTTATCACTGCTGTAGGTGCCTCATCCTCCACTGTGAACTGTATGCTAGAGCTGGCATGCGTTCCTTGAAGGTAAGGTCTTATATGCACAAGATGACTCTGGCTTACAAGGCTCCTATTGAGGTGATTCCTCTTATTAAACACATTTCTTCAGGAAACTGAAAGTCGTTATGCCTTAGGTTCAAATGTTTTTTTATTTTTTTGTATTCCTTCTTTTCTTCAAACTGAAACAGTAAAGAAAGCTTTCATTTCTCCTTTCTCCCTCTGTATTAGTTGGTTTTTTTACTGAACACCTTCTGCATTGTCTTACTAAAGCAGCCAATTAAACTCCTTTGAACAGAGCCTGTGTTACAAACCTGTGTTAGTTTTAAATTTGTTAAAGTAACAAAAAGTCCTGCATTTTATGTGGGAAATAGGTCGCAGTTCACAAATATTTCAATGGTTATCTAATAAAGCCTGCAACAAATTAACATGACTGTTAGGTTATGGTCTTGCCCATAGAGTGCTGAAGATCACAAGGTCAAGAATTAAGCAGGGAATAAATGAATGGATGAATGGAAATGTTACATAAATTTGGAGCCTTGAAAGTAAAATTATTTTAAAAATAAACGTCCTTTTGGGGTTGATAAGGACACATATGCAGAGAGTGTCAAAAAGAAAGTTTTAATATTTAAATGATAAGAAAACTTACATTTAGATAAGCAGAAGAAAAACAAAAGTTTAAGAGGGCAAAGAAAGGGAGTTAAGAAAGGGAGCTTAAACACAGAGGCAGGGTTCGAAAAACGACAGTTAAACTAGAGGAGCAATTGTAAGTAATGTAATTAAAAATCAGTATAAATCCAGCCTCTATATTAAGACCTCTGATGCTTGTTGGAGAATATTAGCAAAGTAACAGCATTAGCTAGAACGACCAACCCAGCAGACAGCTCAGGAATAATGAAACAAAAGTAAACCACAGTAGTGTTAATGAGGTGTATATATCTAAAACTTTTAATAATCCATTGTTTTTACATAGAAACAATATGGCACAAAGGCAAACTTACCAAAATGAGGCTACTACATGAGGCTAAGGCCAGAAATTTCATAGAACTAGGCTGAGGTTTTAAATATACAGGACGTTAAAGAACATACATTTCTGGGTTTTCATTCAACATATTAACACTTTTCAGAATAGAATGGCCTTTATTTTTTAGTTTAGTCCTTTTATTGACTTTTCTTTTATGACTTTCTATTTGGCATTTTTTTACTCTCATATAGCGGAAATGGGCTTCCATACTAAGCTGCAATCAAGGTGCTAATTAACATTGTCTTCCTCAAAGAAAGTTCTGTTTAAGGATTTTTTGACCTTTTTCTCTTTAAATTTGATGTTTAGATTTTTTGCTAAGAAGAATGAATATTATTAAAAATTAGCTTTTCTACTAAAGCTAATTCTGAAACCTACCGGTAATAGGGTTTATTTTAAAGCAATGATAGAAGTTTTGGGCCTTTGGTAAAGTTTTATTGAAAGGGGTGAAAAATGGCCCTTGGGTTCTCAAAGATTTCCGACTACTGTATTAAGCTGAAAGGGAAACAAGAGATTCACAGCTAAGGTGGGAGCATCTGTTGCTGCTGTGTCAACCTTTCAGACCACTCAAGTCTTCTGGTTCAAGTCTCTCTGTATCACCAGAACCAAGAGTGGAAACATGGAGTAACAGCATTTAGTTTTTATGCTGCACTAAAGTAGAATAAACTCCTAAAAAAATTGCTAAAATGCTGAAATCCTTAATTCTTTCAAATCACTATAATAAAACACATTTACTTAAAGATGACTATGACTTTTCTATTTAAACTATTAACTAAAAGTGAGTTAAGTTGTGAGTTTCAGTCTATGGTCCAACTTTTTCTGCATGTTTCTTCATGATGCCACTGATATGCACTTAAATATGTTTTTTTCTTATGTTTTTGTTGTTTAAAATGTGCTAATATTTGTTAAAATGGGGTTTATAAATACTGTAGACTTGCCTTGCTCCGCCTTGCTATAGATGCCTGTCCTTAGCAGGGGATTTCAGTCTCTACATGTGTAATGCTGACATCTAGAGCACTTGTAAGGCCTTTACTTTGTCGGGAACAAAAGAAATTGATGACCATATATCATTGTTTCATAATTTCAAACTTGTATACTATTTTACATCAGACTTTCTTCTAAAATCCTGCTAAAATACAATAACATTCATGAATAATTAAAGCATATAAGGTATTGTAAGCTGTATCCAACAGTTTCTTTTTTTGCATTAAAACTCTGGAATAAAGTAAATAAAAGTTGAAAAAAGCAAAACTACTCAGAATATCATCAATACCAACAGAACTATCTAAAAAAATTCATGATTTCATTTAAATGAAAAATTTCATAAAAGATCAGTCTTTTTGGAGACAAGGCTCTGACTTTCCAAACATGAATATTTTTACTCCCTGTCATATAATATTTGAATAACGGCCAATTTAATGCAGGCATCTATTCACTATTCCCTGCTGTCACCCAACATTGAACTTGTACCTTCTTGAGAAGAACAATACCAGGAAAATACTTCTAAATAGAAGAAATAAAGGTTCATTTGTTCAGAAACGTGTCTTTGGATCATGAGAGACCACATGTTTTACCAGCTTTAATACGACTAATGAGATCCTTCATGTTTGCAGTTTGGGAGAAAATCGAACAGTCAGTGTCATGTGAATTCAATTAGAATAACAGGAGGTTTTCCTTTTAAAAACAAAATAAATAAATACATTTTTACATTGAGGCTTGCGCATTAAGAATTGTTTGATTTAAAAAAAAAAAGAAAATGTTTAAGTAAATTATCAGATAATGTATTTAAATCTGGGGGAAAAAAACAGTCATATCCACACACAGACTAAGATGAGTCTGAGTCTGTATGTGAGTCTGGGAAGAGAGGAGATCTTCTTCTACCAGCAACAGCGCCATCTTGTGTCGCTTTTGTGATGCAGCCTCACAGAGTTTTGTCACAGCCCTGCTGCCTGCTAGGGATCATCCTGGTCACATCAATGTTGTTGTTGGCAAAGGTCTGCCTGGCCTTCTCCAGGGTGGTGTCCGGAAGGCTCCGGGTGCGGCCCAGGATCCAGGCGAAGTCCACATGGAAGAGCCTGAGCACGTCAGTGCAGGAGTACACCAGGGCAAAGTTCACATAGTCAGTGGACAGAATCCAGTATGGGGTGTAAGGCAGGACTGGGTGGAAAAAACACAAACATTCAGGTCAAAAAAACTGCAAAATGAGGTGTTGTTGCTCCTATTTGCATCAATGTCTCCCCACTGACCATAAGAATAACTTATTCCCAGCTTGGCTGGATTCTTCGGATCCTCTATCACACCTGTTCCTCTGATTTTCTTCACTTCTCCTTTTCTGTCAAAGACACACAAATTTGTGCCACGTTAAACCATCCCAACAATTCGACATTTACACAAGGTACCCGCTCTCAGCCACTCACAGTATTTCCGAGCTGACCACTCGAATGGAGTTGTCTGTCATCAGAGTGAAATTGGTCTCGATGCAGCGTCCCTTCTCAAACTGGGCCGGCAGCTTGGCAATTTCAAACCATCTCCCCATGAACTGTGAGGGACAGGGACACGCAGGTTCAGAGCCAATTTACAGCGACGTGAGAGGAGACTATGAATAAATCTACATACTGGAATGGGTTTATAGAAACCTATGACAGGTTACCTTTCAGACATACCCTCTACTTGGAAAGGCATGACGTTTTAACTCTGCAAACTAATTTTTTTCCCTGAAGTACAATATACTCTAAAATGTCTTATGTAGTCTGCACTTGCACTTTTCTTTTACATTTTGCTTCTTTTAATAAATACATCTACACACTAAGTTGAAAGCTGTTATGGACGAGAAGGAAACTGAAAAGAAATCAAATTTCAGTCTTGTGATAAAATTGTGGAAAAAATCTAAAATACATTTTAGACAGAAACAAAACACATTTGCCATCACTGATTTTGAAATATATAGATTTTTCTAGCTGTTATTTTATGTCACTTGCTTCCAGCACCCCCATCCTTCACTGGCTGAAACACCAAAGGCTTTGAGATCTTTTTTTCTCATTTTAATTTTTTATGATACATGAATAATTCAGTTGTATTTTTTTAATTCAGAACATTACGCACAAGATTTATACACCTGGAAACTTCAGTCAGTAGAAAAATTGATTTACTACATAACTTATATATATTCTGTATTAAAGTTACTTTCAAAAATGACATTTTGACGCTTTGAAGAAAAAAAGGAAGAAAAAAAAAGCACCTTAAGTGTAAGATTTGAATGTTTATGTAGAAGGTAATTTTGTTTTTTATTATACAAAAAGATATGTGGTTGTTCAAAAGAAATGTAGGACTCCTGCTGAGAGCCCTTGGCTTTACCTGTCTGAGGGTGAAGGCGGGCTGGACTTCTGGTTCTGGACATGGACCCCAGTGGGGAACCTGAGCCCGAATGATGGGGAGGATAAGAAGAAAAATCGAAGCCAAGAACATCCTCATGATAACAGCAGGCTGCTCTACCGGCAGAAAAACAAAGGTCATAGATTTTCTTTTTTATTTCAGGAACTAAACATTTTAAACCCAGTTTGACCAGAAATAAACTTTCCACTTAAAGATAAAGCAAATGTATATTACCTGTTTCGTTTTGCTTTGTAGATCCGTGCTCTCTCCTCTCAGATTCTAGAGTTTGACTCCAAGACGTTTTCCTCCACAAGGTTTTAACACAACTTGGTCATCAATGGGATTCTTTTTTTTTTCTCCAGCTTTATTACAGACGTAAAGTCAGTTATTAACAAATGAGAGTCATGGGGGACGTACCAGCTGGAATGTTACAAAATTATCAGAAGGTTCTGCTGCTTGAGGAGGGCAGCAATAGGAAATGTTGATCCTGTTTTCCTATTTTTCTGTTTTCTTTTTTACCTATCCAAGTTATGTAAGTTAATTGATTCCTGAAAGATTGCATGCCGATAGGATTTTTTTTTTTTTTTTTTTTTTTTTTTTTTTTTTTAAGTTTTCTCCATGTTCAATGTTGAATACATCCTGTATAATATGTTAGAAAATGTCAAAAGTGTAAAAGCATCAGTAACCTGATTTCCTTTCTGTGCACACTTTCTAAAAATTTTTAGATGTCATAACTTCCCAGCTACAAAGCATTGTCATCAATGTGACATGAAATATAGTCCAAAAAAGGTTTCCCTGCATTGTTTGGCCGGAACTCTCGAGTGGGGGCCTAGTGATGAGGGCATAGAGCTTGGTATTCTGAAGTTCTGAGTTGGAGCCCCACTCCCACAGACTGCCACTCTGAGTCACTGAGCAAAACCCTTAACCCAACACTGATCCCCGGACACCACACAATGGCAGCCCACCGATCCTCAGGGGGATGGGTTGAATGCATAGGAAAATTTCTCCAATGTGAGATCAATAAATTTCAATTAAAAAAAAAGATTAAATTGCAGATAGTGAGAATGGAGCTTTCTAAACAGTTGACATAATCTCACTGTACACAGGTATAAGTCTAGTTAAATTTCACTGGATTATCCTGATTTACTAGTATGTAATCAAGACAGACTGTAAAATGGAAGAAATCAGTTACATGTTAAGATGGTGAAGAATTTTCTGTATTTCCAAGAAATGTTGATGCAATAAGATTAATAGAAAACCAAGATCAAATTCCTTGTTTATGTGAACAAACCTGGCCAACAATGATAACTCTTTTCTGTTATCATTGGTCAGTGGAGTCTACATCCACAGCTGGAAAAGAATCAGTTCATGAAAGATACTAACATTTTTGGAACAGCCTAGCAAGGGTCCAGAAATAGATCATACATACATGAAAACATGCCGTTACCTGAAGGAAGGCCGTTGGATGCATGGAGAGCCGTTGCAAGGTGAAAAAGTTCAAGATGTGGAGAGGCTGTTAATCTACCAAACAGCGTGAATACAAAGACAGAAACAGACTGACTAGAACTAGCTGTCATTATTCAGAGAGCAGAATATAACATATTTTCCAGGTTTGGAGAACTTGCAGATAAAAAAAAATAACAGAGCGTTTTCACTGTTAAAACATTTGCATTCTATTTTTATAGCCTTAAATAACTAGTATTCATTATGCAACACTTATGAATGCTGCTTTGTAATTGTTCAGGGTAACCTTTCTTCTTTTAGTTTGCATTAAACCTGTTACTCTGTAAAAACAAAGTCAATATTTTGTGTCCAGTTTATTTAAATTTTATGTTATTTTCTCAAAGTACTTTTTGAGTTAGAGAGGATGTGAAGTTGTGAAATCCTAACTTACTATTCGATCAAAAAAACAGGAATAAAATGAGGCACAAAAATAAAGAACAATTTTTATGAAAATGCTGAAATTGTGGACAATCCAGAAATGGAAAATAGAATAAATGTTTATCTAAAAAGAAAACAAATAAGGGGAAGAAAGGATTTCAACAGTAAGCCAGAGTGGTCAGAAAACAAAAATCTAATTTCCCTGACCTTATTTAAAAATATTATGAAGTTAGAGGAAAAAAACTAAAGATTAGAAGTTAAGCAAATCAAATCCCTTCCAACAGGTCAAAAAAGTTGGGACAAAAAACACTCAAACGATCTAATAATTCTTAATTGCAAAGGGTAATGTAAAGTCATGTATTTACTAACGTTTATTCCCATTAGCCTTTACAAGCATGTCTGCATTTAAACTTTTCAAACTTTTTCTATGGTCTCCTGTAGTTTTGTCACATGTGAATCAAATCCTCGTCCCTGAACATGATAATATGTGTTCTTCTGAGCCTAACTGCTTCCTTTGGTGTCATCCAATCTGAGTTTCTGTGTAAGCTTGACTTTGACTAGGCCTTCAAACAAAAACATGCTTTGCTCACAAGCATATTATTGTAGCGCTGGTTAAATACTTTTTAGTTCAAAGGTTTTCTCTCAGAATTATCTTACATTCAGCCCCATCTGCCTCCAATTCATTTAGACCAGGTTTCCTGTCCCTGCTGAAAACATTCCCACAGTATGATGCTGCCATCACCATATTTTGATTTAGGGATAGTGTGATCTGTGGAAAGTACAGAATGAGTTTCCCATCCTAAAGTTTTTTGTTTTGTTTTTTATGTTGGCCAAATAAATAGATAAGTATCAAAGCATAACATATTTTTTTATATTTTTTCCTGTGTGAAGTGTCCAATCTGCATCATTTTCCTTCGGCTTTGCAGTACTAATGCACTCCTTTGGATGCATCTATCATATAAACCAATAAAATACATTGACGCTTGTGGTTGAACCATAATGGGGAAAGGTTCAAGGCATATGAATATTTAAACAATTCCCTTTTTCACGAGATAAATAGATGTTGTGCAGCAAAATAAAAAAGTTTGAAACCTTAAGTAATTTCACATAAGACACAAGTTGTTAGACCCTGAGTCACTGAGCTGACATTTTACTATGGAAAGAGTCCTGTTGCTCTTTGATAAAATAGATATTTTCATCTAAACACTGTGAATGGCATGCAACAACCTATGAAACGCTGGCTGCTTCTAGACAAAGCCCCCTGGCAACAAACACGTTTAAATTAAAGTAGAAAGAAAAGATCAAAAGGCTCAATTTCTTGCTCATCTTTTTCAGAGAGGAATGACTTGTTAGCTTTAGCCATACACATCAAAGCCTGGTTAAAGCAGAGGCGACTGCTTTCTTCCTGAATAAAAGCAACGAGCTTGACTGGTCAGAAGATCAAGGAAAGAACCAAGCAAGCAGCCAAATGGGCTGCAGCATAATGGGAAATATGAAAGAGTTGAGAAATATGTTAAAGATACAGGATGAAAAGATGGGTTTCTGAGGACACTTCTGAGTCTTAATTTTATCATAGGGTTGTATATTTTGATTTTCTTTTTTGTGCTGGTATCCTTTCCACTAATGTTTAGTGAATTTCAAGCATCGTTTTAAATTGCTTTCAATCAAAAGTTTCCAGGTTCCAATCCCTACCTAGTGGCTTTCTACATGTAGCAGGCCTGTTCTCCTTATGCTTAAATGGGTTCTCACCTGATATTCTGACTTTCTTCCCACGGTTGTCCTTAGGTACAGTAAGAGAGAGAGCATCCACGATTGTTTGTTCTCTTTCTCACTGTTTCCCTATGATGGACCTGTCAGGGTGTTCCCTGCCTCTCAGCCCATGATTACGGGAAATCAGCTACAAAACTTTTCCACAAATAAAAGTGCATCTGTCAAAGAAGGAGGCAAAACCTGAACAACACAGAACAAAACCTTTTTTTTTTTCTTTTACGGGAGCACGATCAGGAAATGTGTTTTAGTTCATGCCTCTATCACTTCAGAACCTGGTTTGAAATCTAGCGAGTTTATCTGTTTTTCACTATGTATGATTTTCTAAAAGTCAGATATGTGAGGATAGTCTTTTTACTATATTTCTCATTCCCATCCTGGTTCCATAATCGTCATCCCTATATCCATGTCCTATATCTGTCCCACTCATCTTAACTTCCTTCTACTCCATCATCTCTAGCTCATTTCTCCATCTTCCCTATCTCTTTTTGTCTTACCTTTTCCTCCACACTAAGTTCCCACTCAGTCATCTTTCCATCCTTATCCATTACCCCTAACCCTTCATCCCTAATTCCAACTTCCTTTAGTTGTCACCCCTCCTCTATATCTCCTACAGCCTTCATTTCTACCCCTAGTGCTAGTATTCTTTCTTCCTATCAAACATCCTTTCTACGCTTTATACCATTTATTCTCACCAACTGCCCCAGACTTTTTCCCATACTGCTTCTCAACATCTCATTCATTCTGAAACATTCTTATTCTAGGATCTGGATCCATTTTCACCTGGTTCTAAGGGTTGGTTCCAGTAAGCTTCAACAGCAGGTCTCCCCAGATGTTTTCAATCAAATCTCCATATAATCTTCTCCTATTACATTACTAATATATGAGGTTCCATTTGTGTCAAAAATAAGCAGATGTAAAATGTCTAGATGTTGTGCTATTGTTGCATATGTGTTGTCTGCATATGTCTAAGTTGCACATGTATTTGTTGCATATGTAAGACAAAAACTGATATTGAAGCTTGGAGTTTGCTGCAGTTAAATTGGACACAAACGCAGTGTATGCCCACCCTGCATATGGGCTCTGCTGTTCTGACTTAGAGCAGTAAGTATTGCAAAGGGAGTATTGGCTTTCTATGTATTGTTAGTGTTTGTTTGAGTTACTAAAATCTGGTAAGGCGCTCTGTTAAATAAATAATGCAAAAGAAAATAAATCAATTTTGCCTCTAGATTGTAAGGCAGAAAAGACAATAAAATGTTTTTTTTTCAGCTATTCCACATTCTGCAGTCTGAGTTTTTGTGGCCACTTGAGGGCAGCACAAGACTTTTTAGGCTGTCAGGCTCCAAAGTTAAATGATATATGATCCATGTTACCCTTTGTTTGGTAAATTAATTAATTACAAGCTGTTAATTGGTAAGGCTGTTATATTACCTCATATTAAGCTTTCTGCTGTCAGGCGTTTGCTTCATTTATATATTAAAAAAGGACAGTTTTCAATTTAAAAAAAAAAATAAAGCCAAGTCAATATTACCGCCTGGCCTTTTAATAAATTAATTTAAGTGTGTTTACTAGACAAAAAAGATTTTTGATCTGTGTCTAGGTCACTTTTGTTTTTCTAAAACGAAAAAGTTGTTTTTTATTTGCACACCTAAAAGATGTTGTGTAAGAACGGCAGCCGAGAGTCACATGCCAGTGCATATGCAGCCATGCTGTAGATGCTCCTGCAGCTGTGCACACATATACAAACTGTACATTATCACAGAGGGAAGGAGGAAAGGCCTGCATGTGTCTAGTAGCACATGTGTACATGAGCTTGAGAATGTTTCCTGCTGGTCAGGGGAAGACAGAGGTCATACCCTCAAGGACAAACTCCCATCTGAACTGAACCGACACTTCTGGGGATTTGACTCATATCAAAATAGTTTTTTTTTTAAATACATAGGATACAGCAACAGTATGGTTGAAATATGTTTCTATCCTCTATATATGGCAAGTTTAGGTTTGCATCAGTAAATGACTTATGGTTGCCATCATAGGTGGACAAAGACTAACTGCTGAAATAATAAACCACAATCCAAGCCTAAAATAAATGGAAAGAAATAGCATTGTTTACATTTGAGAGGAATGGGAGATCTTACAAGCCTGCATAGATCATCCTAACTATGTAGTTCAGAACTGGCAGCACCCTTTTTTCTGCAAGAGGGACTGATGTGCTCCACAAATTGAATGGCATCTTAAAGAAAAATAATGTCTGGAAATATTAGAACAATAGCTAAATAAATCAGCTAGCTTAAGGTTTAAATGGGTCTTCTAAAAAAAAATAAAATGAATAAACAATGACCTGCACAACAAGGTTTTAGAGTTACCGACACAACATCCCGGTACAGCCTCAAAGGTCTCTGTGAGTAAAGCAACAGAAAACCTCGTCTACAGTAGTCACACCAGGCCTGTCAGGGGAAAACGGCTTAAAATTCCAGCAAACTGGTGGGAAGACTGAAAATTAGAGATGTGTGGCTTAGAACTGGAAAAGCTTAATTTGGTCAATGAAAACATGAAAAGAGGGATTTTACTCTACATATTTAAACAGAGACTCAGTTTCATCCGAAGAAGTCATTGATTGATAGCACCCATACTTGTATTTGTTACTGACACAACAGACTTTCCATACACCAGACAAAATCAATGCAATTCCTCTTGCAAACCTTTGGTTATCTTCAGGTTTGGTCCAACACACTGCAAAAATCTAAATCTAAGTAAGTGAATTTTTCTTAAAAATATATGCATTTTCCTTGATTGAACAAATGAGACAATTTGCCAATGGAATACAATGATTCTATTTAAACTAAGGATTTATAATGATATCTACTTATTTTATTTTAGGGGCTCAAATTAAGGACAACTACACTCATTTTAAGAGGTTTCTTATTTTAAGATCAGTTTTTGCAGTGCAACAATCAATTAAGTAGTTAACCTAAATTTAAGGGATTTTTGTTATATGCCTTAAAACCAGGGATTATTCTTGTTTGGTTAAGTGACATCTTGCTAATTATCCATTAACTGAGAACCGTTTATCTGCGTGAGTGAAGTATGTATGGTATGTAGTTTTACACCAAAAAAGAAAGCCTTATAGACCTCACTGCTTTAAAACAGAAGGTCAAACCTCAGGTCCATATCAGTCAGTTTCATATTATAGTTGAACCTAGCAACATTTTTACAGAAATATAGATTTTTAGTTCCATGGGAGAGCATTGTCCTTCACCACTTTGACCCAGAATGAAACTTCTCAGAAACTCCATCCATAAATCCTCATTTAATCTATGCATCCAAAATAAATCCAATTAACATGCAGTATGCATGGATCTCTACATTTTATACATGTTTCAAACAAAACTTTATTTTGTTACAGGAACTAATGTCAAGAGCAACCTGGTGCTGCAGGTTTCTTTGTTTCTGTGCCTTTCAAAATTTAAGTTTTGGTTCGTACTGCTTTAACTTCAAATCACTTTCACTCCAAGTTTTATCAGCTTTAAAGTTGTTTTATTCGTTAAGTTTCTATGAAGGTTAAAGTTTAAAATCTCATTTCTCATCATGAGAAGAGACAGTGGGCTGTTGATGGAAGTTTTTCTTTTTTCTTTTCTATAGATTTATGTTTGGGATTTTAAAAAGCAATGAGGTTTTGCAAAAATGTTTTTTTAAAAAGATAAGAAAAAAACATTTGCGTCATTCAGAATGAAATATGTGTTGTTGTTTTTTTTATTTATTATCTTTTTAAAACATATCTAAAGCCATTCCTTGTTATATTTAAGATGAGTCAATAATGCAGCAGCCTAATGATGTAACCATGAAGTGTTAAAACGGAGAATGTTGTTAAGAGTCTGTTTAAACAGTGGCTTTATTTGAACAGGTGCCAGCTCTCACACCTGCAATTCATCGTAAAACAAGGAGGGGCTCAAGAATGTCATTGATCGCCAACAGATAGGTCTTTGGGGCTTTAAAAGACCACCGAAAACAAGCTGTTTATGACTCCTGCTGATTTCAAACAGGTGAGCAGACAAGAACTTTCTCATTCCAGGTTTTTGACAACCGTCTTTAAGACGCTGTTCTTTGTTTTACTTGGTGCAGGTCAAGGAGGGAAGATGGAGGTTTTCCAGGTTCTTACTCTAACTCTGTTGCTTGTTGCTGGAGGCAGCACCCAGGTTATAAAGTCTGGAAGATGTCCCAATCCTGCAGTCCAGGCCAACTTTGATGCTTCCAGGGTGAGCAAAATCTCATTTGGGTTTTATGAAGCAAGACAAACTGAAAGTTCAGGTTTGTGACAACAGCTAAGTCTTTTAATGTATGGTAATTGTGGTTCCTCTGCAGTATCTTGGTAAATGGTATGAGATCCAGAAGCTGCCAACAAACTTCCAGAAAGGTCAATGTGCTACTGCCACATATACCCTGAAAAGTCCAGGAGTCATCAGTGTTCTCAACAGTGAGCTGCTGTGAGTGAAAGTGTCTGCTTCCTTCTGAACGTTACTGAAACAAGGGAAAAAGGTCATGAATCATTTACGCATGAGAACTGATTTAGTTATTTACCTACAGTGATGATGGAACCATCAACTCTGTTGTTGGCTCTGCCAAAGTTAAGGACCCTGCTGAGCCAGCCAAGCTAGAGGTCTCCTTCTTTGAAGGTAAACCGGTTTAAAAATCAAACTCAAGTCTGGGATTACACTCTTAAAGTTATCTATCAGAATCCTGCCATCTTTTCTCTAAAGCTCATCCGCCTGTTTCAGGTACTCCTCCTGGTCCATACTGGGTCCTGTCCACAAACTACGATAGCTACACTCTGGTCTACGGCTGTACGGACTATGGCCTGTTCCACATGGAGCTGTCCTGGATCCTCAGCAGGGAGCCCACCTTGCCTAAAGAGACCACGGAGCAGCTGCTCAGCATCTTATCTTCTATCGGTGTCAACGTGAACAAAATGGTCCCCACCAATCAGGAGGAGAGCTACTGCAGCGCCATGAAGCAGTGAGCAGAGATGCTCCTGACAGATGGGTAGTGCTTGAATTAAACAGCACTGCTGTGTACAGGGTCTCATTGTTTCTATGAAGTGCAAAGTCATAGCTGTCATCATGTATAAAAGTATCTTGCTATGCAAATTTGTGTCGTATTTTGTTGAAATAAATTTGCTTATCCTTTATTCCATTTGATTTGACAGTCAACGTAAACGGTGAGAATTCAGATCAATTTTATTTGTCAGATAATAAAACCGGTGACAAGATCGAAAACTAAAAAGGTAGTCAAATGACACAAACATTTTTTTATACTAAGACACACAACTTGCAGTGCACATGCATCATGTCCTTAAGTAACCCTTAGACCCAACTTTATTTATCCCTTGGGATTGCTCCTTCAGGGAAATTCTGGTTCCAGTAGAGTACAAAGGGTTAAAGCAAAATGCCATTAAATATGACAGACCATATAAAAGGAGTGTGTGTATACAGTAACAAAAAATTTAAGTTGTAATGGCCTGGATTATGTTTCCCTATTATAAAAATATCTTGCATATAAAATGGTTATTTGCAACTCTACATCAAGATGAAAAAAAATCATGAAATCTTAATGGCTACATAATATGACTTGGACAACTGCTTCTGTGTTTGATCAGCCTATCACAAGCAGCCATGGACAATCAGATTTTGGTTCAGAGCACAATCTATACTGCTAGACGATAAAAACTAAGTATCTATGGGGATGTTGCTGCAAACAAATTATATATAAAGCATTTTATGAACAAAACTTAATTGTAAGAATTAAAGGCTGATTAGAGGCCACTCCTATCCCAGTGATATAGGAGTAATAAAACGACCCATGTAATATTTCATGTAATAAGTATCCCATCCTGAATGGAGAATGATGTGGACAATCGGTGTGGAATGGTCCCTTAGTGCACTTACATGGTAACGCTTGTGATATTTAATTCCAATACATAATTCCATTTCAGAATGGTTGTAGAAAACATCCAGATTTGACTCACGGAGTTTCACCCACATCTGATGTTGAATTTTTAAATTAAAGTCCCTCAAGAGAGAGAATCGCTTTAATGTCAACGTTGCTGCTAAACTTTTTGTTTTCATTGAATACTTTCATTTCCGAATGATATTCGAACACCTGCAATATTCATGGTATCTTAGATCAAAGTGTTTCTATAACTTGATTTTGACATGGGAGCTGGCTTGGTGCTCATCTGCCTGGCTGTGTGTCCAGTCACCTCTTGTATCTGTTTTTCTGTCTGTAGGTCTCCTTGAACTCCAGTCTGTAACAAACCAGACAGAAGACCCACATTTTCAGCTGGAGTGACAGCAGTAGCATTTAAATAGTTTATCTGAACTCAGGAGCGCATCCACCAAGGACCAGGGATAACTATAGATGGAGATGTAGGTTAGTGGCTTCAAGGAGTTCAATAATGAAATGCATGAAACCAACAAAAGCCACAAACCTATGGAGTTAGATTAGTCTTAATTTTCACAAATACATGCATGTGTGGATCTTGTCCTGTGCATGTATGAATCACATATGTATATTTCTGTAAAATTGAGACCGATCTACCTCTATTCTAACCTTTTCAGAGTCTTCCTTTGGGCAGGAACCGCCAGATTTAACAGAGCGGACTTCTCCTTTAACAGATGTGGAGATACCAACAGTTGGGCGATGTGGAGCACAGAAGCAGGAAGGAGGCCCAGGAAGCCAGACTCCAGCTTAACGAACCAAATTTACTGTATGATCTGCAGACATCCCAAGTCCCGGAAGTTCCAGGAGTCTCCCTGATATAGATGGTTGTTCACGGATGCCCGCCAGTCGGATAAATTATCCCAGATTTTGCAAGGTGGTGTTTTTTTAATGCGAGTTTGTGCATCATGTTTAATTATTATTAGATTAATATAAAGTTATAATTTAGGAATTTTACATATTTTCGACTTAATTTAAGTTAAAACTACCTACTTTTCTATAAAATTTGAATTAGAACTCAAGACAAACTGTTAAATTCATCTATAAAAATTAGAGAATTTATTTATTTTTTGTTATTTTTTATTTATAACCCAACATAAGGGTTATTATGGTTATATAAATAAACTGAATTGAAATTTAATTTACTTGAATCCTCTATCAATCTCTTGTTTAGTAATCCAAAATGCTTTACTGTGCAATTTAAAATCATTTACTAAAAGTGCTGCCCTTTTTCAATGTTCTGAGTAAACCATTATAAGCATTGTCAAAATTAAAAAATAATAATAAAAAAAAAAACTTCAGCGCCTCTTATTTAAAGATTTAGGCGAATTTATGTATATATTCAACAACAAAATTTCATTAGAGTTCAACAACTGAATATTTGCAGAGAGTGAGAATGGTGGGAGAATCCTTTCCATTAAAACCCATCAGAAATAAAAATAAAAAAAAACAAACATCACAGATGCCATCTTGTTTTTTTTTTCAGCACATATGTTTATTAATTTAAGCTCAAAATAAAGAGTGTAAATTAAAAACACAAAATGCATGATATTATTTTACTGGTTCATGACACTACATGACACTGGATCCTGGTTGGTGTACAGCAGCTTGTCTACACTGACATTGAGGGACCGCAGGATGCTGTGAAGCTCCTCCAGGGTATCGTCAGGCAGAGTGGGCTGCCTGCTCAGGATCCAGACAAAGTCAGCGTGCAACATAAGTAGGTCGGTGCAGCTGTAGACCAGGGCGTAGTTATCATAGTCTGTGGACAGAACCCAGTATGGAGCAGGGGGAGAGTCTGGAGAAGTAAACACAGGAGATAAGTGAAGCTTGAACTGGAGCATAACTAAAATCACATCTTAAATAAATTTAAAACAGTGGGTGAGTGTGAAAATTATATGAAGATCTGTACTCTCAAAGAAGTAGACCAGCAGTTTGGCAGGCTCAGCTGGGTCAGGTTTGGCAGTCCCAATGATTTCATCAATGGTCCCATTCGCACTGAAACATAAAAGGAAAGAGTTAATCTATAACTTCAATCAGTTTGAATAAATGCGATTCAGTAAATGAGAGTAAATGAATCTCACAGCAGCTCCCTGTTTAGGACTCCAACAACACCAGGACTCTGCAGACTGTAGGTGGCAGTGCTGCACTGGCCTGTCTGAAACGTGTGGGGCAACCTCTGGATTTCATACCATTTACCAAGATACTGCAAAAACAAGTATAGTCATAAAAATAAGGTTCCTGCAGCTCCATGTTCAGCAGACAAGCCTTGATAATCTAGAAGTTCTCTGATGTTGTGCTGTGCTATTCACCCTTGCAGCATCAAACTGCTGCTGAACAGCAGCTTGGGGACATCTGCCAGGACTGAAGATCTGAGCGTTGGCTGCCAGAACGGACAGCAGAGTGAAGGAAAACACCTGGATGAAATCCATTTCTCTCCAAACCCTTTGAGAAAGTAGAATATATTCAATGTAATCTATTTTGTTCCAAATAGCTTCTTTACATGTGCACAAAATAAGAAAAGCCAGAACAAAAGATACCAATCATTTCTTACCTGTTTTAGTGGGTAGCAGTGACTCTCATCGTTGCCCTGCTGTATTTATAGTGAAGGTCCTCTGCTTCACCTTGGTCTGATTTGCATGTCACATTTGTTTTTTTAAAGGTGTGAGATTTTTGGCACCTGTTCATGTAAAGATATTGGCTACCTTGGTTACCTTGGCTGCCAAACAAATATGTTTTAGGTTACATTAACTGGAAGGTATAGATTACAGAAATGTTTTGTGAGGTCACGTGTGGGACCTTGTGTGCATTATGCAATCCGTGTTAGTGTCCTTCTACTGACTTGGTTAACATTATCTGTTTGGTTTTTTTAAGGTTGCTCATCCAATTTTGATGTATTTAAAAACAATAAATGTACATTCATCTAAGGGCCTTTTGTAACATTTTAATTAAAACAAATCTTTCATTTTTAATAAGAATAGGCCTGTGAAAAAAGGAACCTGTGTTCAACTCAATATCAATTATATATATATATATATATATATTTATATATATATGTATGTATGTATAAACACACACATATATATCTATATATATATATGTATATATATATGTATATATATATGTATATATATATATATATATATATATATATATAAACCTGCAAATATAGACTTCTATAAACCATAGAGAGAATTATAGATCCTTTAAGTAAGTAAGTAATTGTTCAATCAATTAAGTTCTGTATTACAACAGATATTAGTTACCTTTAATGAAAGCTGATCACAAATATTAGTATTATAAAGTGTTTTAGAATTAAAAAAAAACTTGAAATATGAACTTTATTTACACTTTTTCCATAGACTACATTTCTAGTACATTTTAAAAGGTAATGTTTTGGTTTTTGAGTTCATAAGATTATAGATTTGGGATTTGAATTTTATTTTTTTACCAATCCTAAAACAAGATTTGAATACTTGCAGAGTGAATGAGTTAAACAATTTAAAAAGGTTAATAAAAATGTACCGTTATTGATAAATGACCCAGCACTTTGGATTATGTGCTCCAACAGAATCTAGTGACTACTGGTGCTGTCCTTATAAACTGTGAATTTAGGACAGAGATGCTGAAAACCAGGGCTTGTAAATTTGTTTTTGTTTTGTTTTTTGTTTTTTATTCCCCATCTTTATGCAGGGAGCTTTATTTTAAAATGTATAATCAAAATACAGTTTAACAATTTAAATTGCATATAGCAGCATTTGTACTGAAAAGGGTTTTACCTGTGAGCATTTTCTATGTTATTAATGATGTGTATAGACCACTTTACATAATAGTCATGTGTTTAACAATTTTCAGTTTAAATATTTCTTTTTTCTTACTCTTTTATTTTCTTAGTCAATTATTTTTCTGCATGGGTTCCCTTTGATGAAAACAGAATGTTCAATCTTTTTGTAATGAAACTGACTTCAATAATCTAATGCCTAAAAAATCTTCCACCCATAATATCACCATAACCAATTCCTAAACAAGATCTCCCCCGAAGGCGTGAAAGACATAATGCTTCCAAATTAGAGGGATTACAGCTCAGGAACAGGTCATCATTTGATAGTGGCAGGAAATGCACTTGATCCGGACACCAGACTGCTGCTGTAATTAGAAGATGGACGTTGTCTCCTCTTACCCCGAGAGAATTTATAGCCGTGGCTGTTTGTTGAGGTTAAACCGCCTCTGATCCCTTCGCCTCACTGTGACACCATAATGCTGGGTGCAAACAACACGGACTGAAATCCCTTTTAAAAAGCTTACACCTGAGAGATTCTTAAATTAGCGGTTTAGATGTCCTAAAGCCCTGTTCTCCTAATTCCTAAGTCTGTTATTTGTGATTTCCGCTCTGCTTTTTTCAGTAAAAATCTACTTTACATCAGAATATCCATATTAGGAAGCATGTCAGCAAATTAGAAAATTACCATTATTTTTTATTTAATCAGTTTAGTTTAAAAAGTCGAAATTAATATATCTTTTAGCTTGATTATACAGAGTGATAATATAGTATATAAGTATTTTTTTGTGTGTAAGGCTAAACTTAAGAATCAATAAATTGATTAAACAGAATCTATCTAACAACTTGAAGTAGGCTGAATTATAAATTAATTTTAAAATGATATGAAGACATCTAGGAACAGATTCAGAATCACCAATTATCCGCAAACGGATTAAACATATTACAGTGGGCCCTTTCCTAAGCATGGGTTGACTCTAAAAGTTACTTCCAGAGCACAGTGACAAGGAGACCATAAAGGACCTCTAAACAACATCTAAATCAGGGGTTTTCAAACTCCGTCCTCAAACCCAGCTGTCCTGCATATTTTAGGTATATCCCTGCCTCCACATACCTGACAAACAAATGGGTGATTAGCAGGGCCCTGCAGCCCCAGGTGGTTATGGACAAGGGGCTGCAATCATGTGATGCAGATGGACTGTAGCAGCATTTAAAACCAGGACCAGGTTTGAAAACCACTTGCTTCCTTCAAAACTGGTGCTCATAATTCAATAATAAGAAAGAGACAGGGAAAAATCCATCCATAGGAATTCAAAGGAACAAACATTCCTGACTAAAAACAACACAGAAACCTTTCTCATACAACAGGAATAGGCCATAAATCCTCTATAAAGATGTTTTTAATTTTCATGAACACCTCATGCTCTATAAACATGGACATGAACATATTGTTATAGACAAAATTTGAATGGCTTCTTGAATTATCTACTAGGACGAAGAAGGAGAAGAGGTTTAACATTTCAAATTAAATAAAAACAGTAGTAAACTTATAATAAAATCTAATAGAAATATATAATAATACTCTTTTAAAATCCATTTCCAGTTTCAGTACCTTTCAGCTTGTTTATCCGTTATTCATTGTCATGTCAATTAAGATAACAGTTTTTTCTTTTGGAACAAAATCCTTCTTAACATCTGCCATGTGTGTTTATTCAGGTTATTTTTATGACAGTAAAATGAGTTTAATCATTTTAACATTTGAGAAAGCAAAAACAGAGGAGATATTTGATGGGAGAAAGGCTTTCACACAGATTGGTACATTCTTCAAGTTATGTGTAGATAAGAATATCTAAAGTTCTATTTAACAAAATAGAATAGATTTTCTTATCTGGCTAAAATATACTTTAGAAAACAACAATCTTAAAGCAGGTATTAAATGTACCTTTTAATAAAGTGACATTTTGTTTTTGACCTTTTACTACTATAGTATTGTTTGATAAGCAGAAAGACACTTCAGTAGTTCGTTGCCAATGCATCTATAACCTGTAGCCTATTTTCCTTTATTTACTTTGGGTCAGAAGTTCCCGCGCTGTTGGGCTGATCTGACTTTAAGTGCATCTGTGTTCAATGTGTCAAACCTAACATATCATTCAAATAAATAGCTAAAAAATCATACCTTGTGATTTCTGGATCTTTCTTCGGCGGGGGTTATGTCTCTCACAGTGGACATGCACCTACAATGACAATTTCAGACCCCTCCATGATTTCTAAGTGGGAGAATTTGCAAAATAACAGGGTGTTCAAATACTGCAGTGTTGAAAACAGTTCAGTAGAGTGAGTTAATGTGAAATATTTACCAACTTTTTCGTTTTCAAACCACAACCTACTTTACAATGGGTAATATTGACAAAGAAAATAGAATGCTTCATAATAATGATAATAATTAAAACAATGTAGAGCTCTAGCAAAAGTTTGTAAAAAATACAGGCGCCAACTATCTGTCCAATATAGTATGTAATTAAATATAATGGAATAGAATAGAATAGAATAAATACTGACTGACTGAATCTCTGACTGACTGAATCTCTAACTGTACTATACTTTGTTAACAAAATAAGATGGACTTGCATTCAATCAAACACATTCAAGTGTTTAGGGATGAGTTTCAAGGTGTACTTGGCATCTAAATTATAAAGCTGGAAGCGTAATCTGATGATCCACTAAAGGACCAGCTCATATCCCACTTCAAGGACCTGAGATATTTACTATAAACATGTTATCCTGCTAAACAACCTCAAAGGTCAGTTTGATGATGTTCCAACAAGCCATATGTGTTCTGGTAATTTGGCTGCTGTGAATCAATTTGATCATCCCATCCGTCCATCCATGAGTTTTACTGTACAGTCTAGTTTCTGGAGCGGATCACTCTGGTGCGAGCCTCATGACAGCCACGTCAAAACATTGCAGTAGCTTTCACCAACATTTATTTTCCATAATGTTGTCCATCTGGCCATATGTACCAAAGCGATATGTGCTAACAATATCTTCTTGATCTCTTGAGATGTTCCTCCAATACTTCCAAATAATGTTATCTACTCATTATGCCATCGGTTTTATTAGGTGCACTAGTTGTACTAAAATTGGCTTGTAAGCCTTCAATCTTTTAATCAAAATTTTAAGATGAACATTAGCCCCTTTTTTCAATTTTTACCCAGCTTCAATTCAATGCTTAAATATTGTTTTCTAAAGTCCATGACCACATAAGCACATAGATCAAGTAGAAGCTGCAGACAGTGGAGTCAGTGATAGAAGAATCCCCACAGGCCGACAAATGTCCAACTAATGATCTCTCCTCTTAAAGCCCTGTCAGAATAAAACCATGAAAAAAGAAATGTATGTTTATTTATACATGTGAATAAATATATATTGTGCTAAAATAGGTTTATAATAAATAACTACATTAATATAATGAGTCAAAACTTCTGGTGAAACATAAAATTTTATATGCTGGCACTTGCAGTTTTTACCACACACCTCTTAAGCTCACCCACTACAAAAAGATATAAGGCAAAAAAAAATACCTGAGCCTGGGATTCCCAGTGCTATCATTGTGTGAACATATTAATGCTGCCTGTTCAGGCTTTAAGAAATTGTGTCAAAGGATGAACTATATTTTTGAAGGTGTAGATCTCTCTTTCCAATGTCTTGGCTGATTTCTTTTGATTACTTCACATCAAAAAAGGAAAGAGTTAATTTATGGAATTGAACGCCATTATTTGAGGTGTTTTTGCTTTCCCAATACACCTCCACATGTGTGCCTCCATCTTACTCATCATATTTATTAAACTATTAAAAGCTTGTAAAAACATGAAAGCATCATCTGTGTATAGCCAATTCCTTTTAAAACCCAAGTACTGCAAAAAATAGAAATACGAAACAACTCTCCTTATTCAGGTATATAGCAGATAGGGATTTTTTGTTACCATAACTTAAAGATAAAAAGCTTATTCTAATATAACATCAGGCTATAGGAAAAAAAGCGTATGTGCCTTTTTATAAAGTTTATGTCAGTATCTGATTTTGGCTATTTACACTACTGTGGTTTAGTAGTAGCTATGCGTACCCTTTAATCTCTTCATCATCACTCTGTCATCCAGGAGCCATATGCTGTTCTCAACTTTCAAAGAGTTATTGATCAGTATGTCTCCAGACTTTCTGAATGCCTTTCACAGCTTTTTTTTTTTCTCCTTGACTGGGCTGTCATTCAACCCACTTTCTTTAAAATAAAAGCAAGTAGGTATCAGGGTTAAAAAGAGACAAGGAGTGGGAAAGGAAATAACAAAAAAACAACTAACCAAACTAAAGAGACTCATGTTTTCAGTGGATCGTCTACATCACAGAGCGTTTTTAGCACACTGCTCTTTTGGGATCACGTTGTTAATGTTATAAATATGTTGATGTTGAATATAATATTTTTATCCTTCAAATTTGTCAGTGATTGAACTGAAGAAATGTGATCAAGATGTGTTTGGCATGTTTCTCTCTTAAAGATTAGACCTTACTTATTTGTTTTGTTAAAATGTATACTTGAGGAGTGAGTAATCTCATAAATTGAGGAGCCTTTTTGTGCCATAATGATTAATAGATCGGCCTTATGCAGTTTTACAAACAAAAAAACTATCCTTTTAAAAACAGGCAGCACTAGCCTGAACTTCGATGAATAAAAAGCTATCAAAGAACTAAAATAAACGAAATAAAGAAAATAAAAAAGGAATGTTAACATAACATATTAAATAAGGTCCTCAATTGTCTGTCAGTTTCAAAGCAATATATCACCTAGTGTAAAAGAAATCTAACAAAACACCCCCGACCAAGTATTTCACCCCTTAATTCTCCTGTTTTTTTTTTTTGTTTTTTTTTGTTTCATTTGGAAACTAATTTTAAGATTGAACCAAGTTAGAGAAAAAACAAAGGACAGTTTTAGTAGGATAAATCTTATTTAGGGAATGGGGTACATCAGGCATCCCCAAAGTCGGTCCTCCAGGGCCGCTGTCCTGCAGGTTTTAGAGGTTTCCCTGCTCCAGCACAGCTGATTTACATTGATAGTTAAGTAACAAGCTTTTGCTGAACTGCAATCATCAGAATCAGCTGTGCTAAAGCAGAGAAACCTCTAAAACCTGCAGGACAGCGGCCCTCCAGGACCGACTTTGGGGATGCCTGGGGTACATGAATCAATTTAGAAAAGAAAAAAAAAATGCAAGTTAATTCTTGGATAAGCCATCTCCAAATCTTTATTTATTCATTTTGTCACATTAAGAGCTGGATTTTCCTGTCTGAATTAAATTACTTTCATGCTGCATAACCCAACCGCTTAAAGTCACAAGTTGATTGCAAATTCATTTTCGTTGAGGATTTTCCGGTAGAGACTAAGTCGTTCCATCCATCCAAGTCGACATCTAATGTCTTTTGTAAAACGTAGTGTTGTCAGAGAGGTTCTATTTAAGTTATTCTGTGATTTTACAGACCTTGTAGTATGTCACATTAGTTTATAATTGATTTAAGGTTAATCAAGGCAGCAAAGTGTGCTGAAGATGAGACGGGCATTCATAATAATATCTCTACCACTGCCAATAATTCTGCTTTTGATCCAATATATTAGTTTACTGTTTAACATCTGAAATGTAAAAGCTACAGGCCGTTTTAATATAATATATATTTATAATGAAGGCTCCACCAGCTGCAGATTGAGAGGAGGGGATCAGAAACACATAGTTTCCCCCTCCACCCCACGCCCTCCGGGTTGTGTCTGCAGTTCGGCTAATTTTCTTTGTAGCCCACCAACTGTGCTCACCTAGCTCCTCACTAGGCATTAAAGAAAACATCATTCAAAGTGTAGGCCCCTGCTCTAAGCTTGGTTAGCACAAACTGTCAGATTAGGAGGTCTGAGAGGATGATCCAGCCAACATTCAGTCGGATTTCTGACAAATTACCACCAAGCATGTTTGGGTCAGCTCTTTTGCACCCTGGGGAGCACAATACTCCTGACATCCAAACTAGACATGTGTTAAAAAAGAGATTACAAGACTGATCAGTGGAGCTGTTGAGGTCTACAAACAGCAGTGCGCAGTTTCTCCACATGGTGCCACAAAGCATGGAAGGAGGGGGCTGGCCATTTTGCCACTGAAAAAGGAAGCTAAGCATTTAGGTGTCTTAACTGTGGCCTAAAGTGCTAACACGGGATTAGTGAGGTAAACGTTGAAAGAGGTTTAGCACTCCATGCTTAGGGACCAGTGCTGCTTCAGTAATTACACATCAGTTGAAGGTGCAGCGGGCGGTTGGATGGGAGATCATAGTGATGTCAGGACAGGGAGGGCTTACTGCAGGAGATAAAGCCAGCTAATAGAGATGAAATGAATCGGTATTTAAAAGGTCTCTTTTAGTTAAGACACTTTGCTGGCAGCAGATTGTGCTTACTCCAGTCTGCAAGTTGGATGCTGAAGGACAAACAGAATAAAAACTAGCTCTCACATATTTAAAAATACTTTATAATCATTTTTGTTACATAATTTGCTTTGTTTTTTTGTATTACATCTGAACTACCACAACAGCAGCTGCAAATACTACTAACACAAAGGTAAGTCAATAACATCATCTCATTTCGATATTTCAGTGGGTTTTTGTTTTATATCACAGTCTTCTATTTGTTCTGTTTTGTCTCTTATAATTCTTGCTATAGATATAAATGTATGCTGTTTAGGAGTTAACACCATAGGTGCATAATATTATATAAGCAGCTAAGAATTACCGTAATGTTGCTGTTATGTAAAAAATGAAAAATCGTATTGCATCAGCAAGAAACTTCATGAACCTATTAACAATGCAGTGAGTAATGAATCTATAGGCCAATTCAATTAATTAAGGGCTTAAAATTGCCATTATCAAGCAAAAACAGTAATTAGCTTCTTTTTTTTTCAAATAGTATCAGATATACTTAGAGAAAATGTGCAAAAACAAACAAGTTTTCAAGCATTTTTTATGGGAAATAGTTTATAAAAATCTTATTGGGAATGTACAAATGTTTCAAGAAGTTAAGTTTGGTTCATGCAACTGACATAATTTGCATGGTTTCAACTGCGTGCATTGTGTTAGGGGATTAGAAGGGACTAGACATCGCTTCTGTCTTGTCTGATATGACCTCCTCAGGACTCCATCTAAGTTGTCAGCAATTTTTCTCTTTAATTCATTCTTGTAATGAGATTAACCAGGCAACAGCAAATCCAAGAAGTCCAATCCTGGGATTTGGCAGCTGCAGTGTAGCCTCTGCTTACTGAAGGAAATACAGCAGAGATTGTTCATTTTTTTTTCTATGTCTCTCTTTTTTTTATGCCAGTTTCACTCACATTAACCTAGAAGACCCTTTAGATGTGCATGTAAGACTAGCTTACCTCAGGACAGGGAAGTGAAATGCTGAAGCGAATGTTAAAGGTTGCCTAAAGGTGTCTAAACCATGAAATGATGAAAGCTCAAGCCTTTTTTTTTTTTTTTTTTTTGCAAATGCAATTCCTCTGATGTATTGCGTTTGCATTTTAGTCAGCACACTTGTATGTGTACGTGTAAAAAGAAATTAACTGCAAGAAACTTTATTTTTGTTTTGTGTTAAGCACTTGCTCTTCCAGGAATTAGTTAATTAATTTGTTTGTTTTTTTGTTTTTGTTTTTTAGTTAAATAATGGTTTCATCTAAGTAATGTGAAATTTAATGTCAAACATGTGGAGCTGTGACTTGTAATAATGGCAAGAAAAAGTTAAACTCTCAACAAAAATACTGTTCTCTGTATTAAGGAGCATTTGCAAAGCTTTTTTGGTTTATTTTTTTTTTTAAATAAGTAAATTGTTGGGATGGTTCCGAAACTCAAAACACAGGGATTAGTGGAGGAAAACTGTTTAATTACGATAACTTTAGCATTTTACCTGCTTAGTAGGAATGCTTATGTTTTGCATTCACTTTTTACCCCAAAGATTAGCTCATAAGGTCGATACAGACGGGCAATTATTGAAAAGTGTAAGTAGCTAATTAGCTACTAACATTAGTTTTTGATTGGCTGCCAAGAAATCAGAAATAGTTTTGTTCAACGTTCCCACTTCTCATGTCACTATGATACAAATGTGTTTGAAAAGATAAAAAACTTTTTTAATGATCTTATAAAGCTCCAGTGGTGCAGTCATTATTCAAGTCATGCATTTAATAAATGCTTGGGTTGGATTTTGTGAACTTAGAAAATTGCACATAGAAGCAATACTAAACAGGGACAGCAAGAAAGCACTGGTGAAGTTATTCCTGTAGACAATTCACTTCAGGTAATATCAGCCTTTTAGCCCACTGAAGGTTAGGACAAGCTAAGATTAGCTGTTCAGTGTTTACACTTGACCAAACAATTGGACATAAAGTCAAGAGAACAAGTATTAGACTAATGAAAAAAAAACAACTATATTAGACCTAAGGATACCATGAGGAGTTTATTTAGCTGTGCTACCCATGAGCAAAAATTGGTTGAAAAGACATTGAAAATACGACGTGATTAATGTCCGAACTTCTACATTTGGTTGAAATGCTAAAGTTGAAAAGCTGTAATTTTCAGATTGTTGAATGGCGTTGAATTAATCTTTTTTATTGAACTAAAGTGGGACAAAATCAGACTGACCAAACACAGCCCAATTTTCAAAAAGTATTTCTGCCCTAAATAAAGACTATGATAGACTGACCAGATTTAGCCTAAAAAACTATTTCTAAATGACATCTGGTGGGGGGTAGTTTTAGCCATTTAGCTGCAAAGTGATACCATAACCTGGAGCTAGTTCTGTTCAGTGTCCAATGTGGCGTCAATACAGAAATGCAGTTTTAGAAAATTACAAATCAGCATAATTGATCCTAGATTGTATAGTTGTTAATTAATTTAGCACATTTGGTCACCAAAGGGGGTGTTAGGTGTTTAGCTAAGTATGGTGATATTTGTTTAACATTTAGACAATGGTTAAAAAAAAATCAACTGGTAATAACCTGAATCTGAATTCTAATTCAGCATTTTCTGTGCAGCATTTCTTTGTTTGTTTGTTTTTGTTTTTTCAGTGCATTTTTAATATCATAAATGCAGCGAATGAAGGAATCTTTGGGAAGACTTATTAAATAAGTAGAACTGCCAGTTATATCTAATCACTAGGTCATTCAAATCAACATTAAAACCAATCAATTATTATTAGTAAAGTTTGCTATAACACATGACACTACATTCAGCTTTTCTGAATCGTAGGCCGCAAGTTGTCCGAGTTGGCCAGTGAACTTGGCCCGACTCAGAGTGATGTCAGATGGGAGTCACTGCTTACATTATTGACATTTGATTCTCAGCATCATGGCTTTATATATAGTGTACTATATAGTGATGAAGCCATTTTAGATGAGTGTCTCACCAGTGGATGAAAAACTAATGGATTCAACATTTCGAACAAATGCGCCTTTAAAAGTAGTGATCATCCATGGTCACTAGATGAGCAGATATATCCAAGAATGCTTTGCAAGAGCTCTCCTTGTAAAGCATCATGGAATTTGCTGTGGCGCGGAGAAAGAACAAAGATGGCGCTGGCACCACGCGGGGAGGCAGAGTTACATGACCAACAGGGAGCGAAAAGTAGTGATTATCTGTCTGAACGATCATTTAACTGAGTTCACTATAAAATCCACTATATAGTTGCTGCTCTCTATAGTGATTCAGGGTTTTAGGGGTTAGGGTGAACGCTCGGACACAATCCATCTTCTTAAGAAAAACATTTTTGCAAGATCATGAAAATAGAACTCAATCAAGCTGAAAAGTTTTTAAGTTTTATGTCCTTTTAATGAGCTAAATTCAAACTACCCTTTATGTCTTCGCTTTATGATTAAAAAAAACAGGCTAGTTTGTTCAAATTATTAAAACTTTTGCGTGTCCCATTTATTGCTGAGCAGGTAAAAATATTTAAAGATAAAATATTTCTGTATCGTTAATTTTAAAGGATATCTAACTATAAAACTCAAAAACAGTGATGCAGACTGGCGACCCCCAAAAAATACATATTTTAATGAATTATATTAATTTTTAAATACATATATTTTCTTTATATTTTCCATTACATTCAATGCAATTTTGATTATTTTATATGAAATTTAACTATTCAGTTGTGCAGTTTATAACTAAATTGCATATTTATTATTTGAATTATGTATTAGATAGATAAACAGTTTTTTACTAGAGTCTGGACTCTTTGTTTACCTCAAAACAAATAAGAATGTAATCAATCACACTTCCACCTGGAACCTTCAAAACAGAGCTTGATTATCTTACAACACATTTTGACATCTGTTTAGCTTCGTTTAGAAATCTAAGTATTTATTGTTCCGTAAATCAAAAATTAAACGAACCTTACCTATTGTCATGATTTCACATGTGTTATGTGTTACAATAGACTGGATAGATGAAGGGATGATTACTTTTAACTTAAACAATACATATATATGATTAATAAAGGAATTTATTTCAGACAGTCCAATGAGATTCATAATAATAATACATACAAATATTATGTGTAACCCATAATATATAATTACATTACATTTATAATTTAGTGATCATGTTTGAAAAGAGGTATAAAGAAGTGAAGTTCTTTAATAAAACCTCTTCTCCTTTCTCTAGTCCTTAAAACCGATAATCAAGCCTATTCCTACTTTATTTACAAATCAAAACTATCCCAAAAGTCCAATAAGGGAGAAATAAAAATGTATGCACGCATAAACATAAACACAATCAAGCATACCTATACTCATCTTTATTCATGTCATTTTTACACATTACTGAAATGAACACAACCATTGGAAAAATATCTACACACTCATCTACAGTGACCAAACTGCGATCGGCATTGCGGCGGCTGGGGGATTTGCTCGGGGCCGTCTCTCCTCATCCTGTGGTGGGGTGGCAGATTTCTTGTGTTGGCCCCTCTTGGACGTTTTTGCTCTGGGGGTCCCTTTGGGCATCTGGGGTTTTGGGTCCCCAGGCGCTTGCCTACGTGCTCTGGAGGGGCGGGTCTTTGGCTCTTCACAACCACTATTGAGCATTTTTCCTTTGGATAAACTTTACATGCGCAAGTGTACTCTCAGAAACAACTACAGGTGCTTGGTTCCAGGTACTTAGAGATTCACTTCCATACAGAAAGGCTCTATTTTTATCTTCAGCTACCACATTATATATGTCAGATTAAATTATACTACATATTCTTAAGCAATGGTATGAAGGTGTTACTTTACTGTATCTCTTATACTACATATATCCGTTGGTTGTGCTGTTCTTTTTACATCTCTTTGCATATGACGAAGCAGACAGTAGAACTTTTATTATTCTCTCCCTTTTATCTCCTCTTTCTTTCATCTTTTCTCCTTTTTCCTGTTTTTTCTTTCCTGCTCTACTTTCCCATTGCAGTGTCCATATAATTTGAAATACTCACTGCGTTGATTATAAATAAGATATTTACATGCATAAATCAAGCGCAACACTGTGGTGAAAGCCATACTGCTCCACTTGTTAAAGCAAAATCTGTTGGGCTCTTTTTGGCATCAATACAATTATTCTTATTGCCAAATTGTCAGACAGGACACTGAGAAAGAAAAAAAAAATCTACAGTGAGCAAGAACATCCATTGATGTTTAACCTCTTTCTTCCATCTTATTATCCTTTTAATAAAACCATTTTCAGCCTTTCCTAAACCACCTCATGCTTGTACATTGCTTTTATTAAACACTGAGTTGTTCAATACTTTCATAACATTTATTAAAATGCATATAGTTATCATGTTTGCTTAATCACTTTACATCTGGGCATTTAGATTCTGCCTGTAATTATATCTTCTCTCTAGTTCATCAAAATTACATTATATTTGTTCTCTTAACTTCGAGGTTTTTAGGTAATAATGTCAAACATTACCAAGGGATATAAAAAACAAAAAGGATTCCTAAAATTGTTTTAGTTCTTAAGCCTTTTTTTCTCCTTTTATATTTGGAAATTTAAAACTTTGTTATGTTTGCGGTACAGCAGGAAATTTACATTACTCCATATTAGGTTACTTACAAGTTTTACTAAAATTATGTTACGTCGATATGTGGATTGTCTTTCTGCACAAGTCAATTCACATATCAGAAGAAAGGAAGAATTTTTAGCCTTTTATTTAACAAAATTACACCTAAAGCTTGGGACCCACTCTGTGATTCCCACTCCTGTTTCAGGATAAACAGGAAAGAAAAAAAATTATCTAATTTGATTCGATAATATTAGTGGTTTTGACAAGGATAAGGAAAGAGCTGGATGGTGCGTATGTGTGCGCCACATAGCTCCACATAAACCGATTGCTTCCCCAGATTTATCCCCAAGGTGTTTTTGGGACATCCTGGGAGCTAATGGAGACTAATAGGCTTAGCACTTAGAGGTGTATTGTCCGGGATGCTTACTGGCAAGGTTTGCTGAGGGTAAAACTCTAAACGTGCGGATTACCTCTAACACATCCCTTTAAAGTGCTGTATAGCCAGGACTTAGCTAATAGGATCCTAAGGGTAGCAGGGGCCTGGGAAGATGGGAAGGAGGGGGGGTGTTGGGATGGGCCAGGAAGGTCAGCAGATGTAGGCAGCAGACTGTTGCAGGACTAACACGAGGATTACAGCCCTCAGATTACATGGCTTTTAGAGGGAACTTGAGGGACTGAGGATAATGCACGATGCCCCAGGGCATTTTTAGTGGCAGCATTTGTCTGGAAGGAACGGTACATCAGGAATAATAAAAGTGCACCATTAACACATGCCTCCTACAATGACAAACATATCAATCAAATGCTACTTTAATCAGCCTAAGAGGATTCATTTGAAGGGGTGGCCAATGACAGAATGGTTCATATTCATGTATCCAGATGCATATCGCAGGCTTGTCCTGGATTAGTAGCACTAGATTACTGAGTCGTTTACAGTATCATATTTAGTAATGGGATTTGGGCAATGCAGTAGGTTAATAAGAGGAGGCTAATTTATTTTTGCAAGCTGTTCACAGAGCCAAAAACAATGTGAAAATTTAAAGCTTGTCTATGGCTTTGTTAATTTACTTAAATCTTAACTAAATGTATTTGTTAGGATATCAGTAGGACACAATCATTAACAAGAGAGAATACTTGCTGGCCTTTGCATAAGTAAAGGATTTGGATTTACAGATTAATTTTGTGATGAAGGTTACAGCCAAGGGGGATTTAGAATTGTTACTTAGTTGTAAAGGTGAGAACAGAGGTTAAAATGTTGCACAACACCCTAAAAGCAAGTTTGAAAAAAACTCTTGCAGGGTAAACTTGCTCTATTTGCAGATGTGCTCATATCTAAAAAGGATAACTGCTACCCTCTAGTGGTGAGAAGAAGAGAGTACAATTTTATCACCTGCAAATCCAAGCAGGGAAAATGTAACCAAGCTATACATATTGAAAAATATTTTTAATTGAAGTGAAATTTTTAGGTAAATCAGAAGGTCAATCCACTTTATACCTCATAACTGGGAAGTTCTGTTCACATTTCTTTAAAATAAAATAAAACCATATATTTGATTCTGTTTTGAGCAGCACTACTTTGGATTGAAGGTGGTGTGCTGTAATGACTCCACGGGAGCAGCTGAGGAAGATGACAGCACTGAGTGACCAGGGGACTTTAGATGAGAAGCACTGGTACCGATTGGTCAACGGCATGTCGGCTGGAGGTGAGCATCCGAAGCTGGACTTTATGCCAAAACACATTTATGGCTCTGCATCAAGTATTATCTGCCGATTTTTGTAGATTGCAGCTTCCTGCAAAGCATTTACAGTAACATTACAGATCATTCTTACTGGTATTTTCTGTGCTCTCACAGAGCTAAGGCAGAGGCAGGAGCTGATAATGAGGAACCAGATGGCCATGGCTCCACAGATCCTCGCCCAGGGCCAACAGAGGTTACAGGGGGTCCCAACACAGTTTGAACATCGTTTTATGGAAAGGTCTGTACCTAAATTTATCATTATTTATCATTATTCATTCACCACCAGAATACTTATTTCCCCTTAATGTATAAATGTACATATATACCAATATTCCACAATATAAAAATCAGGATTCTCAAATCTAAAGTTGGAAAATTTAACAGGAAGGTTTCTGGACTCTGTAAGGGTGAGTTCCAACCACTCCCTCTGAATCCAACATGGCTGCTGCTGTTTGAACAGTAGTGACAGCTGCACCTCAGACAATTTAGTGAGCTCTTTACTTTAGTATCAGAATGAATACAATGCACATGCAGATATATGCTTTATTTAAGCTTGTATGGCTAGGTTAGTGATTAAAGTGAGCAAATCCCATTGGATTTCTAACGTGCAGGTAAAATTTTGTAAAGTCCCTGTGATTTTATTCTTAGATCCAAGTAACACATTCTAAAGAAATAAAATAAAATGCAGCAAATGTGGCCATGGTTACAGTAATTATGTTTGTCATTTTCCCCTTGAGTTTCTACCAATGAACATTACTTTGTTTTTTTCAACAGCTCCTTTCCTTATGTTCTGCTAATAATGTGTTAGGATCTTTTTTAAGACAACCATTCCTATTACTACCCACGTTTATTTAGGATTACATTTTAAATGAAATGCATCTTCCAACATTTGAACATTTCTGAAACGTTGAAACACATTAATATTGGAATGACTTCCGGAATATGTCAGCATCATGAAACTAACAGAAAGATATAAAACACGAAGGCCAAAATATATCTTAGCAATAATTGTCAACACGCTGTTAAATTAGCTGCAAATATATCGCTGCCTACCATCTCATCCTGCTACTTTTATCTCATTAGGGAGTTGGTTCCTCCTGCAGAGATGGTAACATCCGAAGCAAGGCAGATTCACATGGGACATCACCTCGGTCCACCCCTTCCACCACATGCCAATGTCCTGCCTGGCAGAGCATTCCCAGGACCAGGTGAGCACAGCTTCCCAACTAACACAACTTCAGGCTTTGTTTTGACCTTTAACATCCTGTTCTCTATTTTCATATTCTTTCTTCTTCTCAGGTGGGTATGGCTTCCTGCCCTCAGAACCAATGGAAAACGTTGCCAGGCGACAGGAGCTCCTTCACAAGCAAAATATAGCAAGGTATTGCAGGAGCAAAACTATCGGCACCTGAAAAAAATTTCAACCTGCTATCAGGCTGCACCGCTATGTGTTTATTAAAACAATGTTTTAATTCAGTTCTTTAAGCAGAAATATAGTTTTTACTAATGCATGACATGTTTGTGTTAACTGATTTTCAGGATGGAGATGAACGCCATCCTGCACCAGAAAGAGCTTGAGAATGCTCACCAAAAAGGACTGATGGGAATAGAGAATCCCATGTCGTACCCTTCCAACCCCATGCTCTTTAGGGGCCGCCAGCGCATGCCAGACGGCCATGAGGTCTTTGTCCACCGTCCCTCCCTAGATGAGCTTCATTCCAACAGCATACTCATGTCATCCAACCCCTATCCACCAATCAGCTCGCTGCACAGAGAGAGAGGTCGTAGGGCTGGGCGAAGGCCTACTGTACATAAGAGTACAGAGAACCAGGTGCCCAACCTGAAGGGTCAAACTGAGGACAAAAGTGTAGAGCAGAGTCCAGAGGCGACATCAGGAGAGGAGAAAGAGTTAGAAGCAAAGGGGGATGTGGGCGAGGAGTGTGGCACGAGTAAGACACACCATCAGGTGAAAACAGACCCTGAGCTGGCCATAGGAAGCAGGAAGAGCTACAAAGAGGGGGAGGCGGGCCTGCGTAAGACTTGCGCAACCACTCAGGATGGATGTTCAGATATTACCAACGGTGCTTCCAATGATAAAGACATACCCAGTCAGTGTTCGGCTTTCCAGGAAAAATTCATCTATCCCTCCACCGGTGGAGCTCTCACAGGGATGCCTTATGTGTTCCCTGTCCAAGGAAATGGTTTTCTTCCAAGTGGTAAGTCTGGGAAATAGACGTGGTTGCAATCTATTTGTTTAGATCTATTATACTTAGATTCAGTATCTGTTTTCCAGGCCCACCAAACCTCTTTCTAAATGGTGAGGAAGTTCCAGAGGACTTAAGGAAGTGGACAGTGAACGATGTTTACAACTTCATTAGCAGTATACCGACATGCTCAGAGTATGCTCAGGTTGGTCATGGGAACCATTTCTATAAATGTTTTCTCTCTTTCTTTTCTTTATAACTTAATTCTGACTTAAAATTATTTCTCCAGACGTTCAAGGACCACATGATTGATGGCGAAACTCTTCCACTTCTTTCAGAGGAGCATCTACTGGACACACTAGGGCTCAAGCTAGGCCCAGCTCTGAAAATACGCTCACAGGTACTTAGACAGCGAAAAAGGATCTCGATAAAATAAATGCTTGAGAAAAAGCCTGGATATTTTTTTGTCATATAAATTAATTCGTCATCTGCAAAACTAGACAAAATGAAAAAAAAGAGCTATAGAGCTACTAGACTATTTTAAAGTAAAGGATTCTTCCGTTAAAAGGAAGAGCAAGCAACAAACCCTAATTTGGTGGGCATATGCATATACTAAGCATAGGTTTAATGAAAGTCGATCTGCTTTTGATGGGCTGTATTATACGAATACATTATACTTCAGTTGTAATTTGATTGGCATAGAAGAGTTCATCAGACTGATTCTGGGTGTGATTTGTAAATCTTACTTCCACTGCTGTGAAACATAGTCAGAACAAATAGCGTACAGACAAATTTGATACACCTCAGATGTAATGATTTACCTTTCAAACTGTCTTCTTTAAGGTCATTCCAATTGGCTCCCTGCAATCATAGATTTTATCAAAAAAAGTAAATGTACCCATGCTACCTAAATCAGTCCACTCTTATTTTATATTTACCCCTTTAAAATGAAATGAAACCTAGAGCCTGATTCTGCTGTGTGGTAGTTTCATAAGCAAGAGAAATGCAACAATCACTAGCTTTCTAGTTAGGCTGCAAAAACATAATATTAATACTTTTAGTGCAGTAGTAATACATCAGAATATTTCTCTTTTTTGCCTATGCTATTGAGATTATTTATTCTTTATTGATCTTACTTCATAGATCACCTGACTGTCAGGACAAATGTAGGAAAGCACAGTGCATAGGTTCATTTTAGTGCATTAAAATGTTGCCTTAATTGAGCCAGAAACTGATTCCGGATCATGATTTCACTTTTCAGAAAGCGATTACCTTAAGATGACCTGGAGCAGAAATACTAGAGGAAGCTCTGACTCATTTTTCTTAGCAACTTTAGGATGGAATGAGAAAGATAAGGAAAAGTTTAAACACGTTTTGTTTCCGCAGCTAAATAACCCTTCATTAAAAACGTTTGTTGATCTTCATGAGTCATGGTAACACAAAAACTAGTTGCACTATATCTATCATCCAAGCAATGATTTAAAAGACAAAAATAACTGGAAATGGGGTTAAAAAGAGAAGAAAATTAAGCAGGTTTATCTTTGACAGCACACAGTGAGGAGGACGTTAGGGGAGTTTGTTGAAGTGGAAAAAAATGCTGCCTCAGGTCACTAACTCTCACAAAAATTATTATTCTAAGAAATATGTATAG
>NW_015151793.1:148246-179527 GCF_000732505.1 Cyprinodon variegatus | reverse complement strand
GTTTTTGCAGCCATCATAGGTTTAAGCCACTGATATTTATATTTGGACAAACTTACGTAGATCATCCATGCTGCATATCGCTCTTTGAGGTTATACAGCACAGTGGGCTCATTGAGGTGGGTCATCATGGCCATGTCCTCAATTTTATCAAACTTCGGTGGGTTCATGGGGAAGATTTCATCTTCCTTCACGGTGAGAGTCTAAAAATGTATCCAAAAGACACATGCATGGTCAGAATGGTTATGTGTGAAGAGTACTCTGTGTCCTTTTTCAATGATGAAACCCTGCTTTAATTATACAAAACTATCACATGCTGATGAAGATTCTCGGTCATCCAGGTCATAGTCATCCCGTAAAAGTTAAAAAAAACACAAATTTCTTGGAAAACAAATCCAGTGGATTTTTTTGAACTTCTCCGGAATGACTATGACCTGGATGACTGAGAATCTTCATCAGCATATTGCACTCCATTTTGGGAAAGCCCCCCCCCCTTGGGAATAATGCGTGAGTATGAGAAATTGCTTAGGAAACTGGCAGATTATAGGAACCATCTATGTTTCAATTTAAGATGTAGACAGCAAGGACTCATTCTCAACAGTTTAAGACTGAAGTCTACTGTCAAAGGACACAGGGTAGAAAAGATTCTTAGGAATGCGCGTTCAAATCTTGGAAACCTAGTCCAGTGGATCTTTTTGAACTTTTACGGGGGAAAAAATATATATCACATCTTTATCTAATAAATATAACTATTTGTTTGACTGCAACCAACTAAGAAATCCTACTTTACTTCCATATAACTGTGTAGTGAAGAAGTGGGTAACTTTAGACAAATTTTAATATTCACAAATATGCTTTATGAGATTTGTCATTTGATTAATGTTTGATGCATTCATTTCCTTATTCTTTGCTATCACATTAAGTTTACTGCTTTTGTTTGATACTGCAATACAGGCTGTAGGTCCCCGAAGGCGATTACTCCTCAGGGCTTATTTTCAGTTCTTTATAACCTTCATCTCTATTTAAATAAGACTACAAATAACACTTCTTTTAGTGAATAACATTTAAGAAAAACAGAAACTTTACCATTATTGAATTAAAGTTTAGCTAAAACATAGTACAGTTTCAGTGCTTTGGCTCAAGTCAACCTCAGTATCAAAAGAAGGGGGGAAAAAGCCTTTTCCTGAATATTCTCATAGACCTGTGGTTTATGTTTCCAACAGGTGGTGTCTGTCTATCAGGGCATCATTTGACAGACCCAACATATCACAATCTGTGCCTCATTGTCCAGTTCCATCTTCTACCTCAGGGTCATGACCCTTTTATCCTCACCTTGCCAGTAAGGGTCTCCACTGTGGCTTTGCCGCCCTCTCGCTTTATAAGTTTCCCCTTCAGGTACATCTCAGCAGGCTCAGTCACAAAGTATGCCGTTTTAGCATCAAAGGGAGTGTTCTGAGCTTCAAGACGCTCTTTTTCTGGCTTGCGGAGGTATATGGCCGCCGGGCCAAAACACTCCATTTCTGCATCCCCACTCATGATGACGGTTTACTGGAAGAGCAAAACAACAATCCAATATTTTAATATTGTCTGTACTCATGGCTCCGCTGCAAGAAAAGGTAACCCCAAAAACATGCTCAAGGAAAAACATTCAAAAAGCATTTATCTGTTTTCCCCAAGAAACATAAGCAATACTCCAATAATGTCACAAATGAAATCCAAATTCAGATTCAAATTTTTTGTTCTTTTTTGGCAGAACTATTAATTAGCTTTATTTACCTTTTAAAACACCAATTGAGCAGAATGTGTTGTTGCTGATGTCAGGGCAAAGTTCTAGATAAAGACATAGGAATAGGTTTACTATCACCACCTGTGGAGTCTGTAATACTTGATTTAAAATAGAAAAAAAAATCAAACATCTTATAGCTGACCAAACCTTTATTATTATTTTCTACAATTTTCTGTTATCAGATTTAATATTAAAGAATGTGATAATATCTTGAAAAACGTACCTTTGCTGGGTGCCTCTTGAGGTTGCTGTTTACGGCTCCTTTTTATATAGTCTGATGGGAGCCAATCACATGTTTGTTGCTGTATTTGGTACTGTCGACTGTCACTACACTTTTTTAGAAGTGCCTGTCTCCATTGTGCCAATAGGGTTTATGGCTATCGCATGCCATTCATCGCAGAAAGGAGAAAGATCTCAGAAAATGTTTAAATTTTTAATAAAAATATTTGATTTTAATTAAAGGATTTCTGATAAAAGTTTATGTTCCATGTCTAGTTTTGGTTGTTTGGGTCTTAGACTTTTCTTTAAAGAAATTTGGTGATTCAAAACTAAAACTATTAAAACTGTTATATATATATTTTTTTATCAATGCACTTGTTGTTTATTTTTCATGCAAATGTGGTACATAGTCTAACTCTTTCTGTTTTGTAACATGTCTATGAAAAACCATACAGATGCTTGTGCAATTTTTGTGAAGTTGAATCAGAAGTTCCAAAGGTATGACTGAAGCATCTTTTTAATGCCCTCTGGCACAAAAGCAGCACTCCGCTATGCTTCTGTAAGGCTTTAAAAAGTCATCAATATCCAGTTTCAGAGTCCTTACAGGTCAGTGATGATTATAAAATAAAAGGAGTGCCTCTGAGCTTTGAAGAAAAGCAGGGATTGCCAAAGGGATTACTTCACACAACAGTGCCAACAGCTGCTCTTATTCTTCTTCTTAAGGGATACACAAGGGAGGCTGAGACAATTGCTAAATGTGGAGCAGCTGAGGGATGGCTTACAGCTCTTCTTCCTTGAGGTTTTAAAGAATAAACCAAAAATAACATGTGTTTTGTGTATATTTAAGCATGATTTTTTTTTTTTTATTAATGTCTCCAGTGTGTTAAAAGCTTTAGGAAGACGTTGCAGAGGGAAAGTGTGAGTTCAGGAGCTTGTACCCTCTGTTTTGTCTGAAAAAGGATTACATTACCCAATCACAATGAAAGAATTGCTAAAGTAGATAACTAGGAGATATAACACACATCTGAATTGTAATAAAGGCCGGGGTTATGATTCCTACATTGAAGTCTTCTGTCTTATAAGGAAAGATTTCAAATATAGCACCTGGCTTGTGTTTATGCTCAAGGAAAATACCACATGCTCAAGAGGCATATTGTGTTTTTATGACCTTGGATGTAGGTGTGTCTGCTTCTGTATTTGTCAAAGAGTAACAGCTGGGTGCAGGATAACAAACCAAGGTGATTGCTGAATAACATTCCAGTCCACCGAGTGGTTACAAACAGCATGGATTTACGAAAAAAAACATCATCACTATACAACTTTGTAAGTACTGAATAGTTCTTTATAAATACATTTGTTATGCAGTTGTAATTATAATCTGTATTTATTGTTTTCAATTTTGGTAGAAGCCTAGAGGACTTTTGAGATGTAAGATAAAAAGTAGAAGAGAAGATTTGATGAAATGTATGTGAAGTTCAAGTTTTTCCTTAAGTTGCCTGTTTAAAAGGTTCTTTTTGAAATCCTTTCAGCACCAATGGATGTGGTTTTAACCTATGCTACTGTAGAAGCAGGTTCTGAAAGTCAGGGGCGTTAGTACTTTTTGAATTCCTTTGTGTAGACCTCCTTTTTGTAAGCCTTGTATGATATACCATTTAATTAATGTTTTTAAAAGGTTGCACCTAAATATAGTCTACTGAATGGGGTGTCTTTTAGTTTGATAAATGTCCAAAGTTGTTTTTTGTTTTTTTTGTTCTGGTTACTTGTATTTCTTTTTAAAGAGCCCTAGATATATGAGAAGGTGAGAAGTCTCATTTTAATAGCTAATGACTTTATCAAGCAGACAAAGTTCATCATCATCATCATCATCATCATATAACAAAAACTAGTTTTAGATTCTTTGAAAGTTAATTTACTGCCTTTTTTCAGTCTACTGACTTTGTGTGGTCCCTTTATTATTCTTTCATTTTATTATCTGAGAACATTTCTCAGCACAACCTCATAACTTGTGTGCACTATAATTCCCTGCAAGTGCTAACGACTTGTCACACATGTGAGTATTTAGTCATGTTGACGGCTGGGGTCATTGGTTTCTTTTAAACACCAGAGGGAGCCTCAGGTTGCAGAGGTGCAAATGCGCTGCTTATGTTACCAGCCTCTCTATCATTATCATCGTCACCACCATCTTCATCATTTGTACTACACAGCAACACCAACTGTTGCAAATGCTGAATATTGTAATAACTTGTTGAAACCCTTTTTAGGTGTTGTAACAATGTTTCTGTTTATAATTTTTTTCTGTTTATCATTTTTTTCAGCGTTACCGAGAAACATTTGAATCATTGCACAAGACGTCTGCGAAGAGTCTGGAATGTTTTTGTAATATGGTATGATACTTTAACTATACTGTCTGTAAGCTATCCAAGAAGAACAAAAAGGGAAAGGATAACATTGTTTACATTGACATTGGTTTCTTGTTGAATTTCTGTTTCGGTAGAAAATAAAATCAATTAGTAAACAAAACTAACAAAACATACAAGTATTCTGAAATACTGTGACATGATCTTAGATGGTACAAAAACTATGAATTTATTTAATAAAAAGAATTACCTGATACAGCAAAAGTGTGTACCCTAAACTCCTAACCAAAATCGTAGCATAAAGCATAATGTTTCTTGCAAGCATTAACCTAACTTTAGATATTAAAACATTTTTCAAATCAGTATACAGCACTTGGAGCATCTCAATGCTTCATTTTGGCTCCTTTACTAAAAAGAAATTGCTTTTTAATCTATTGACAGCAACTTCAATTAAAAAAGTTCTTAATTTAAACTGCTGTTAAATAAAAATCTAAAGCTTTTACTAAAATAGGCTTTTCATAACCTCATTGAATCACCAATTCCTTGGAAATGTTCTAGTGCTTGGATGTTATTAGAGGAGTAAATGTTCCTGGTAGGGTTCTCCAAAGCAAACAGGCTTTAGGTGACCCGTCAAATGAGTTGTTCAATAGCCCTCATAAAACAAAGACATAAAAGCCAATGACTCATCCAGAATAGTGGAGCTGGGGCCACACTATTGAGTTAGGCCTGCGGTTAGGGCTTATTGGTGAACAAATAATTGGGTTACTCCTTGTCGGCCCTGGACTGGCCAAGCCTAAATAAGTGATGCAAGACCTTCCCACAGGGGGCCCACCCATTGCAGGGGTAATTATTATGGACCATACAAAGAGGAACCCTTAAACCCTGTGGTAGACACCGTCAGTGAGGGATGCCATCAAGCTGAAGCAGAAGTCCTATCAAGCCTGGTAGGTTTGTGGGGCTCCTTAGGCAGCTAACAGGTACTGCGAGAAAAAAAACCCATGCCTGAGCGGAGTCCAGTGAGGCCAAGAAGAAAGAGTCATGAACAAAGCAAAAAAAGGCAAACTATCTCGGTCTAATGGGTGGGAAGCAGTCCTTTGTTAAAAGCTCTTACAGTGGGAGCTGCTGACCTCAACTGAGGACATTTTCAGATAGTGGAACGATTTTTTTGAGGATCCCTTAAGCCTTGCTGTCAAGCCTTTGCCTTTGAAGCAAAGGCTGGGTGCTTGGAGTCAGACTTAACTAGGGACTTCTCGGTCTCTATACAAGTGGACCAAGAGTCTGATACCCACTGCCAAATTAAAGTATGACCTTATTCCTGGAGCATGTTGGGCTCAGGCCAGGTTTTGCTCTGTCACCAGACCTGTTCATAGCTTAAAACTTTTATGGACAAAAACATTGTTCTATGCATTATGTTCTGCACACATCTCATCTTGTAAATAAAAAAAAATAATAATATGCTTATGACCAACTCTTACATAATACCTTCTTAAAACAGTCAAAGTACCAAAGTTTTATTCACAGTTTATTAGAGTAGTCATCTTAAATCTAGAGATAGGGTTTCTAACTTCTAATTCTGACTGTTTAATCTATTGGAGGTTACTATCCTCAGAGCTCCAATTTTTATTTGACCTTTAGATTATCCCCAGATTAATGAATAGAATCTTCACATAGCAATAGCTAAAGCTACATTGCCAAGTGCAATGCAAAATATCAGATCAGGTAAAGCATTATCTCTCTGAGACTCTGGAGCAGTGATTTAAATAAATTACATATGTTTCTGGTTCAACAAACATGTATCATATATTTATATAATTTGCAGCATTTAAAACTTGACTGTTTACTGAGGTGTTGGAGCAGAATGTCTTATAAAAGTTTCAGGACACTGGCCGTTGAGGAAAAGGGGTTTTATGCCTATGTGCTAGAGATCTGGCTCTCTGAATTAAAAACTGCCAAGTTTTCTGGGAACGTTTTGGACTTGTTCCTTTTTTATTCAAACATGACTGCACACCAGTGCATTTAACAAGGTTTATCATGATATATGTTAAAACAATTTCCCAGATGTGGGTCACATTTTCCACATATGAAGGGATATTATGTTATTTTGTTCCATGTTCCATTCAACTTTTGATGATATTTGGAACTTATGATCATATTTCTCACATGTGCACCACAGATGCTTTTGCATTAGAATATCCTCTGTATAACACCCTTTTTTACATTAGCAAAATGTAAAAGGAATGTGTAATATGTTTTACTGTGTATTGTTAAAAAAAATCATGTGTTTTGCAAATATAATGAATTTTGAGTGTACATTAAACATTTAAAGAATGGACCAAGTATTTTGAAAATGTTAGGATAATTATTACCATGTCTCATGGTTATTTAATACATATACATTATGAAGTGTTATTTTAAGAGTTTGTTCAAGAAAAGCTCTGTGTCTATACCTTGAAGCTTTCTCTTCCAGTTTTTCTTTTTTTCTGAAAAGAGATCAATTGGGACAAACTCTTTAAATAACACTTTATAGCATATATGTATTAAATAGCCATGAGATATGACAACAGATTTTGATAAAAATTGTAATCTTACTCAGATCAGAGAAGTTGCTTTGGGTTACAGAAGGCAACTGCTTACCAACCGGATTCACTTCATGTGAAGTGGCTCCGATAAACAGTTAGTGAAGCATTTTATACATCTCCAGTATGCCACATCATCACACCATCACATCATACAAGTTTGCAGATGAGGAGACATCCACGGCTCCAGCTTATCAAAATATTACACTTTGCTTTTAGATCAAGAACACCGCTCTCATTCCATTCCCAAATCTTTTCCACATGCAGAATGCAGATGATAACTGTATTTCCTGACAGATGAACTGGCCTTTTTAGATAAACTACTGGGAAAAAATCTGTTCTGACATGCAGCAGGCAGGTAATATTCAGATTTAATAAACTTACACATCATCAATGATAATTATCCTAACAAGAGTAAACACTGACACCAATATGCAATGTCAAACAGTTATTCAGGTTTATTTATTTATCTATCATTTGCACCAAAAATGATACACAAACAAATGGCAGTTCCACTGACAGTAATCAGGCTCCATGTTGTTCCGCAGTAAACAAAATATATAGTCATCATTTCTCTTTCTGTACACAACATATTTTTCTAACAGCTGTCAGAATTGAAAAATTGGGCGACAGTGTTTCTGCTACAGACACATCACACCAGCTGTAATCCTTCAGTAATCAATAGTTATCTGTGCTGCAACAGACATCCTATATTGCCCTAAAGTCCAGTGGTTCCTCTAAAAACAAATGAAGAGAGTTCTTGGTCTATTTAGGTTAAAAAGGGTACAGGATTTAAAATACTGCGATAAAACTCCTTATACAACTGGCCACATCTCTTTACACAGTTTCATGAATCCCTGTGAGGTATTTTTGGAGGAACTGCATGCAGAAAGTTACTGTTCTGTCATCCAAGTGGACAAGGCTTCTGTCTTTGGAGGTTTCAGGTAGAGTGCATACAGCATTCCAAAGAGTACACTGCCCAGTGAAACCCTCTACACACCCTAAAATGAACAGGCTGACTTTAGCACATACTCACTATCGTTGTACAGCACCTGGCCCTTGGCTATAAAACTAGTGTTCAAGCCAAATATTTCCATGCTTTCCCAGTTCAAAGTCAAAAGACTTTTCTTGGCCGACTGAGTCCAAGGCTGCTCTT
This sequence comes from Cyprinodon variegatus, assembly GCF_000732505.1. NCBI lineage: Eukaryota > Metazoa > Chordata > Actinopteri > Cyprinodontiformes > Cyprinodontidae > Cyprinodon > Cyprinodon variegatus. The sequence goes on along the minus strand of NW_015151793.1, from coordinate 171,436 downwards.
AGACCCAGTGACCTGGAGACCTCAAAAACATCTTAAGGTAGATGTTATCTATCATTGTCCCTGTTGTGGTTGCAATAGGTCTGTCCCCTGGTGGATGACCTTTTCCATTACTCTCATCCTGGTACCCAGGGCTGTGGAAATGATTTTGTGATCTATGCAGAAAAGTGACACAGTATACCAGTTCTATGCTTCCTGCCAATTGCCTTTTTTTGGCAGGAGGGTGATTACCCATGTACGGTATAACAGTGGAAGTGAGCCAGTGATCGGGCTTTCATTGAAAACATTTCACAGGTCCTCTGCTGTGTCCCAGTAGGCTAGAATTCCAAAGCCCAACGATGCCCAGCGCTTTCTTGGCCTGCACACTGAATGTGGAGGGGTGCTTCAACTGGATGTTGGTCCCCCTGGTGACCTGGGGTAACTCACTGCAGAACTCTCTATGCAACTTATTGTTACTCTTATATTCACTATGTAATAACAAGGAATACAACTTTACCCGTTTACTCCTGATCTGGACTGGTTCACTAAGCATTTGCTCTGTGTCTGACAGGTGAGAGTGGATCAGTTTCCTCTGCCCGCACCTTCTCTCCAACTTAAAGAAAAAAAAAAAGCTGGTATGCACATCCACTTCTTCATGTTCTGCATCCAGAACCTGTTCAATTGGCCTTGAACTGCAGTTTTCAGCAGGTTTGCCAAAAAATACCTTTTTGGTGCTTCAGTATCTTTTTATTTTCCTTTGGGTTTACTCATTTGTTTTTTTCATTTGCACCATGTTTATCTCCAGATCCCAAATAGATCTGATGTCATGATGAGAGTGCTGTTGAGACTGCAGTTTAACTTGAACATTTCCATAGTCCCACCACTGCTGTAGGCATGAATAAACTCTCTTCCTCTGTCTAAAACCACCCCAAAATAACACAGAGTCTCCATAAAACTATGGTCATAAGTTAAAGCTCAGTTAAAAATTATGCTTAAAAAAGAGCACCAGTCCTTCACCTCACCAATTGTTTTTGTCTTACTCCCCATGATTTGTCACCTTTGTTCACCTTACACTCAATTTAATTCATTTCAGTTTATTTATGCAGCACAAATTTACAGCACATGTCATACCATGGTACTTTACAGATTGGTTAAAAAATTCTATCAAGAAAAAAACATTGTGACCCAAGAAGGTGTTACATATATCTCAAAACAGCCTTCTTCAGTTTAGGTATTAGTTTTATACAGAGAGATATGGCACCAAGCAGAAAACCCAACTTACTGACAGCTGAAAACACTTTGCCTTTAATTCAGGGAGTTGTGAAGGATTAGACATTTGTTGTTTTAATATTTTATCACCAGCATATAATCAGACTGTTATATGGTTAAATTCAAACCAACATTTGTTCATTTAAAAACATTAGTCTGGTAAATGGAGATCCCATGACATCAGGATTCCACCCATCCTTTGTTTACAACTACTATCATTGCTGGGTTGCAATAGGGAACTAGTGTCTATTTTCAGTAGTCATTGGGCAAGAGGAGGTGTACCTTTGGAAAGGTAACAAGTCCATATCATGGAAAACCTAGAGACATACAGAACAAAATAACATGCACACACTCATACATGCATACAATCAAAATAACCTATTATGAATGTTTTCATAATACGAGAGGAAGTCAGTAAACCCAGAGACAACCATGTGTCACAGGGAGAACAAAGTCCCAAAGATGTTAACTGGGATCTTTCTGCAAGGCAAAAATAATATCATCCAGCATGGGGAATCATCTAATATAATAACTGCAAATACAGCTGATTATATACAACTAGATACAGCTAGAATGCAACACAAAAACCCTGCTAGATGATAAAAATACTTATTTAAATACTGAAGTTATTAGAAACTTATTTTTCCTACAGTAAATAATGTAAACCATACATCCCACTTTTATTTTTCCTACCCCTATTCCAACTCTGGTTAAAACAAATATGTGCCCACAGCAGTAAGCGCTGATGACTTGTTGATGTATTATTTATTACACACTGGGGAATATTCACGCCTCAGGAATTCAGAAACAGTATTTACATCTCAGACATGTTGACAAGGTTGACTAGAAGTCAACAGGTGGCTCCATATCTAAACAACTTGTTAATTTGCCTTCATTCAAACAAAAACTCAAATACAAGTGATCCTTAATTTACAATAGACCTATCAGACAGGAAATACATACATGCTACATTTATTTAATTGTCTTGTTGGAATTCTTTATCTCCTTCCCATAAAGTATACCATCATCCTCCATATTCTTATAGATTACACAGCAGCACATTTCTAGTGTTTGCAAAACGAAAGCAAAATGGTGACTAAGTAACTGCAACATCTTGTATAAACAGATTTTTCAAGTGCACAATTTAAGATGAATAGACATTTTCTCAATTTTTTTGGTAAAAAGAGAAGTCACAAGATATGTTTGGCCAAACAACAGAGCATTAGAAGTTATTTTATTGTCATATTTCAAAACTTCAAACAGTAAAAAGGACCAATCGTCAATGTTGTAATGCATCACATTTTGATAGCTGCATAAATTATAAAAATGTATTGAAATACGAAATACGTTAGAGAAACAAACAACAAACTTGTAAAGAAGAGTACTTACCAGGATTCAGAACCTAGCTCAACTGAACCCAATGAGCTGATGACTAAATCACAATAATATATTCAAGAATATGGAGCTTCATAGACCGGACATTCTTTTGATGAAACAGGATGCTGAAAAGTATCTTGAAAGTAATTAAGAGAGGCGTTCAAAATATTTGTCAGCCATTGCAAGTAAGAGGTTGGGCATTTGTGTGTGAGAAGCTATATTTGCTTTAGGTCCTAATAAGACTGTAAAAGAAGGCCAAACATATCGAATGTTATTTCTTGTTGCAACCTAATCATACCTCAAGAGAATTGCTTTTTAACATGGTAGGGGTTCTCCTAGCATAATGGGCCATAATGTGTTCTAAAATTAGCTTTGAGTAAACTCCTCAGCCTGGGCTTAAAAGCTTTTTTTAAACAGAGTCATTGCCAAAGATTTTGTTGCTCTAATAATTATTCATAGGAAGATGACATTATGGCATTTGTAAACACTTAGGATCAGTCTGTCCCAGTCATGAATATGACTGGTGTCTTCTTTAAATACTATAAACGCATTATGCTCAGTCTCTCTTCACTTTTAGTCTCAAATGCCTATTGGTTTTGTATAAAGATTTCTTACATGGGGTTTCAGTTTATTATTGTTTTGGCATTACAAGGGATAGGGTAACCCCACTGGTGATGGAGAGATGTGGAAGACATCTGAGACCATATATCTGAAGAGGGATAATTGACCCTAAAAGGAGGGTTGGTCCTCCATGGTCGCTGGAGATTTCAGTATAAAAGAAGCTCTGCAAGTTGGCCCTGAACTTCAGGACTGACGGGCCCCCAGGAAAGGTGAGTCTCCCACCATAGTGTAGGAGTAAGTTGTGTTCAAATATTATTCTCATTAATTGGATATTATTTTATTGTCAACATTTGTTTTTACTCAAGTGATTTTTTTTATTGCTCCTTAACCTTTCTTAGTATCCTCACACCAAGTGCATCACCGAAAGACAAACAAGGTAAATGATCACTTCTCTTACCAGAACACCAGAAAAACTCCTAAAGCCATGCATTTTATTTTCTTGTAAAGACAAATATTAATCTTTTTAATATAATTAAGTTTTAGTTTTACTTTCTTTTACAGTGGAGCCATGAGTTCAGATCCGGAGATGGAGTGTTTTGGCCCGGCGGCCGTGTACCTTCGGAAACCAGAAAGGGAGAGAATTGAGGCTCAAAACACTCCTTTTGATGCCAAAACAGCTTACTTTGTAACAGAGCAAGCTGAGATGTACCTGAAGGGTAAACTAGTGAAGAAGGAGGGAGGCAAAGCTACTGTTGAAGTTCAGGGTGGAAAGGTAGGCAGACATCTAGATGCACATGATGGAGCAAACAGGAATCTGTGACACAGAGTGTAACTCTTCACACATAACCATTCTGTCCATGCATATGTCTTGTGGATACATTTTTAGACTCTAACCGTGAAGGAAGATGAAATCTTCCCCATGAACCCACCGAAGTTTGATAAAATTGAGGACATGGCCATGATGACCCACCTCAGTGAGCCTGCTGTGCTGTATAACCTCAAAGAGCGATATGCAGCATGGATGATCTACGTAAGTTTCTCCAAATATAATTGCTGGCTCAGCAGCATTGGGTAACACACTTTTAATCTCAGCTTCAGACATCAGAAATCCAGCTTTGATAAAGCATGCATGGTAGATATCCAGAACATGACTGATCCTTCAGAGGTCTAATCTTCTGCTAGCCCTGACTGTAACTCAAACCATGCATGTTGCACTGTAATGGGCCAGAGATAGAACTGATATGCTTGATCCTATAACAGTTTATAACTATAATTCCTGGATTGAAAGGTATTAATCACTCTCCTTGGTTCTTTTAAAAAGAATTCAAGTATCCATTCACTTGTCTATCCTTAAAGACATAGCCAACTGCAACAAGTTCACAAACCACTTTCCAGATGTTTACTTGTAGATATTTTTTTCTTTTTTTCATAGATTTTGTTTAATGTTTGACTAAACACCATCTTCCACAGACTTACTCTGGGCTGTTCTGCGTCACTGTGAACCCCTACAAGTGGCTCCCAGTGTACGATGCAGTGGTTGTTGCAGGATACAGGGGCAAGAAGAGAATTGAGGCTCCTCCCCACATCTTCTCCATCTCTGATAATGCTTATCAGTTCATGCTCCAAGGTATCATTTCCATTGTTGGCCTCCAAAACACAAACTATAAGAACAAATTGAACTATTAGGAACTTTAAACAATGTAATTTATAAACCTTTATTTAATTAAGACAACATAATATGATTTAATTTGATGTAACATTAAAACATAGGGTTTTAAATTTCATTTTCTTCAACAGATCGTGAAAATCAGTCAATCCTGATTACGTAAGTAAAACTGAAAGAGGATCATTCTGAAATATTTTCTTGTTGTTATTTTGCTATGGGAGTGAAAATCGCAACCATTGTTTGCTTTCTAGTGGAGAATCTGGTGCAGGAAAGACTGTGAACACCAAACGTGTCATCCAGTACTTTGCGACAATCGCAGTAGCATCCTCTGGAAAGAAAGCTGAACCAATTCCTGGAAAAATGCAGGTAAGAAAAAAAACTTTTCATGTTAGGTGTTGGCTCAGTAGCACTGGGTAACACACTTTTAATTTGTGATACCTGAGAAAAATGTGAACCGCAAATTCCAAACATGTTATCTTGTAACTCCTTTTTAAGGGTTCGCTGGAAGATCAAATCATCGCAGCTAACCCCCTGCTGGAGGCCTATGGTAATGCCAAAACAGTGAGAAATGACAACTCATCTCGTTTTGTGAGTAAAAGTTTTTTCATGTTTATAAGTGAGATTTGGTTTTCAAATAGTACAATTCCTATAGTTTTTTTTTTTTATCTCATCCTTCAGATTTCTCTTGTAAATGGAATAAGTTTTGTTTATATAATGTTTTTGCCAAATAATTATTGCTGGACAGTTTTCAGTTTGATGTTTGATGATGGGCTGATTTAGTTATTGTCAAGATAAGAATACAAAAAAACTAATTGCTTTAACACAGTATACCAAATGTAATGGTTCCGTATTTCTACAGGGTAAATTCATCCGAATCCATTTTGGAACATCTGGAAAGCTGGCTTCAGCTGATATTGAAACATGTATGTTTTTTTTTTTTTCTTCATATTTGTATACAGGCCTGTTTTTTTTTTTTATTATACAAAGTGTAAAACCTTTTTTTGTATTGTTAGATCTGCTGGAGAAGTCTCGTGTGACGTTCCAGCTGTCTGCTGAGAGAAGTTATCACATCTTCTACCAGCTCACAACAGGTCACAAACCTGAGCTGATAGGTATGTCATTTAGCCTAACAGTACATAAAGTAGCACTGCTCTTGGGCTGTATACCAAAATACCTGAAACATTTTTTTTTCAGAGGCTCTCCTCATCACCACCAATCCTTATGACTTTCCTATGATCAGTCAGGGAGAAATCACTGTCAAGAGTATCAATGACGTTGAAGAATTCATGGCCACTGATGTGAGTAAATTCTATAATGAAACAAAGAAAATCATTGCTTGGGTTTTTATATCAGCTTGTTTCTCTGGAGCAATTGATAAAAATATTCAGCAAACAAAATTGTTTATTTGTAAAATGCAATAATATAAAATCATAAATCTTCATTTTGTATATTCATCCCTCAGACTGCCATTGACATCCTTGGTTTCACTGCAGAGGAGAAAGTCAGCATCTACAAACTGACAGGTGCTGTGATGCATCATGGGAACATGAAGTTCAAGCAGAAGCAGCGTGAAGAGCAGGCTGAGCCTGATGGCACTGAGGGTAAGAAGCCTCACTCGTGAAATGTCATCAATATAACAAAGAATATTTTACACCAACTAAAAGGTGATTCTACAACAAATAGTGGTTGTAATACTTGTTTACTTTAAGCAGTAGCTTTTGTTTGTTTAAAAATGTATTTTTTGTGTGTTTTTGTTCCATTTAGTTGCTGATAAAATCGCCTATCTCATGGGCCTGAACTCTGCTGACATGCTTAAAGCTTTGTGTTACCCCAGGGTTAAGGTTGGAAATGAAATGGTGGTCAAAGGTCAAACTGTCCCACAGGTAGCCAGCTTTTTTAAGTTTGAGTACTTGGACTTATACTCTATAATAGGTTTTAAGGATAAACCCAAAATATTAATATTTTTTTCTATCTTTAGGTGCATAATGCAGTGAGTGCTCTCTGCAAGTCTGTCTATGAGAAGATGTTCTTGTGGATGGTTGTCAGAATCAATGAGATGTTGGACACCAAACAGCCAAGGAGCTTCTTTATCGGTGTCTTGGACATTGCTGGCTTTGAAATCTTTGATGTATGTAAATCATGAATTGTCCTTTTTATCTGTGAAGCAGATCAGTAAACATCTAACAGAGTTTGTCATCTTACAGTTCAACAGCTTGGAGCAGCTGTGCATCAACTTTACCAATGAAAAACTGCAACAGTTCTTCAACCATCACATGTTCGTCCTGGAACAAGAAGAGTATAAGAAAGAGGGAATTGAATGGGAGTTCATTGACTTTGGCATGGACTTGGCTGCATGCATTGAGCTCATTGAGAAGGTAAAAACTAAGAGATATATACATTTTAATGAAATATAAGATCATCCTCATATGATGCTTGATCAACTTTGGTGTGTTCATCAACAGCCGCTGGGCATCTTCTCCATCCTTGAAGAGGAGTGTATTGTTCCCAAGGCAACAGACATGACCTTCAAGAGCAAACTGTATGACCAACATGTGGGAAAAAGTGCCCCCTTCCAGAAGCCAAAACCTGCCAAAGGCAAAGCTGAGGCTCATTTCTCCCTGGTGCACTATGCTGGCACTGTGGACTACAATGTCAATGGCTGGCTGGATAAGAACAAAGACCCGCTGAATGACTCTGTGGTGCAGCTTTACCAGAAGTCTGCAAATAAACTTCTCGCTCACCTATATGCATCCCACGCAGGAACAGATGGTACTAATTCTATACTTAAGGGCTACAAAATATAGATAAATATGCATAAAGAGGTATCACCCGCTTGGTAAACTGACATGATTATACTGCTGAACACTCTTTACAGATGCCAAAGGTGGGAAGAAGGGTGGAGGCAAGAAGAAAGGTGGCTCATTCCAAACGGTTTCAGCTCTTTTCAGGGTAAATTAGACTTTGCTATTGCATTATGACAGGATGACGTGTATGTAAATAACACTGAGTTGTTCATTCTTCTAAGAAAAGCCTTCCCCAATGTTACACTGATATGGATAAGCTATTTATTTATGTTTACAACAATAGAAACTACCCGATTTAGAGCAAAGAAACCTTCAACTTAATAGTTTTACATCCTCTCTGTATTTCTAAATGCAGAAATTTTTATTTTATCTTTTGCACAATCTTCATTTTCCTTTATGTGGTTGTAGAAATTACCAAAATGCTGAATTATTAAAAAAAAAAAAAAACAAACAAAAAAAATTTATTAAAAGAACAACTTAGTTCTGTCTGAGGTGAGAGTTGCAAAAATGTTTTGCAAAAGAATATATTCTCATTCAAAATAGAGTATTTAAAGATTGTTCTCCCTCTGTCTCATTTATCTTTTAACTTTATTGGTTTCCTTACATCTGGTTGTATGAGGAGCTTACTTTTCGTTGTCTGGGCTATAATTACAGTATTTAAACATTCTGTAAAACAGATGCCCCTATTGTGAGGTAACTGTTGCCTCTTTTGAAGAAATTCAAATATTATGTTTTTTGTCTGTTTATAGGAAAACCTTGGAAAGCTGATGACTAACTTGAGGAGCACTCATCCACATTTTGTACGCTGTCTTATTCCTAATGAATCCAAAACCCCAGGTCAGTCTGAACAAAACCTGTCCAATAAAATAAATAAATCACACAAATATATTTTGGCTCCAATGTACAGAAAGCTTGTTGATTAAATACGTTTTCATAGAAATGAACACTTTTACTTACAATTTATTTGTATTTTATTTTGCAAACATTTCACTTTAAAAGCCCTGTCAGAGACCTGCAAATTAATGAATGGCTAGATCTTGAGTGTTTGCAAAAATGATTGTTTTAAAATAGATTATGTGCTTCACCTGGCCAAATAAAGATGGATTAATTGTAAGTCGTTTTTCCATCTAATTTGGGTCTTTTAAAAATATTTTATGTATTTATTATTGAGCATTATTAACATTTCAGGTTTAATGGAGAACTTCCTGGTCATCCACCAGCTAAGGTGTAACGGTGTGCTGGAGGGAATCAGGATCTGCAGGAAAGGTTTCCCCAGCAGGATCCTCTATGGTGACTTCAAGCAGAGGTACAGATGCGGTTCCTGTACATCTTTTTTTTTTTTTTTTTTATTCTCCCAGGTATGTTGTGAATCTGATTTATTTGACCTTCTGCAGGTACAAAGTACTGAATGCTAGTGTCATTCCTGAAGGCCAATTCATTGACAATAAGAAGGCCTCTGAAAAACTCCTCGGATCCATCAATATTGACCACACTCAGTATAGGTTTGGCCACACTAAGGTACATAAGCTGATTTAAGAAATGAAATTTCCCAAACATAAATGTAGTTGAAATGTTAATATAGTGCTGCTATGTTTTCCCTTCAGGTGTTCTTTAAGGCTGGCCTGCTGGGCACACTGGAGGAGATGAGGGATGAGAAACTAGTTCAGCTGGTCACAATGACCCAGGCTCTCTGCAGAGGTTATGTGATGAGGAAGGAATTTGTAAAGATGATGGAAAGAAGGTACGCTTGTCTTGACTTGGCTGAATGAAATTCTCTGAATCTGTCACGCCTCAGAACTGAGGACCCACTATTCAAGGCGAGATAGACAGTTTGATTATTCAAAAAGCGTTTCTTAAAACAACAGGTTGCAGATCTGCAGTAGCAGCAGCTGAGGCAGGTAACTCTCGACTGAGGAAAAAACAGGTTAATGACCATGTAAATCTAACAGAGGAAGATTATGGATGTCAGTCACTAACCTGGTTTTCAAGTTCAGTCCGTGCCCAGAGATTAAGGTAGGATCAAGCTGGTGGGCTGTCAACAAGATGCGGCCGGAGCCACCCAGAGTGTCCCATATACTGCAGCCCAGAAGAACAAACAGGAGCCTGAAGCCAGGTCAAACAGATCAGAACAGGAAAATGGAGGCTCAGAGGTCCATGAATCTGAAGCAAAATCAGGCAAATTGATCAGAACAGGAACAGGCAGGCTCAGAGATCCAAGAGTCCAAAGACAATTCAGGCAACCCATTCTGATGGGAACAGGCAGGCTCAGTGGTTGAGAGGCAAGACAGGTCAGGATCAGGTGATCAGAAACACTCTCACCACTGGCTAGAGAGTACAAAAATAATTGGTCCCTGATGACTGGATCCAAGTGCCTTAAATAGAGACAGGAGCAGGTGGATCAGATGAGCAGTGTTAGACAGGTGAATGGAATGACAGACACTAACGACAACAAAATTAGAATGTTATGTCTGTGTTTTAATTATATATACATCATTTTTGTTTTGCAAACTTTGAAAGCCCACTTTTATTCGCAGACTTTTGAACTTGATTTTTTGCTCACCATGTGATTTTAAGGTCACGGTTGTGCTCAGAACTTTGACCACCTGATGTTGATTTAAAACCCTCTTTATATGTGCACTTGACTTGAATTCATCGGCAGACTGTAAATGTTTTTCAAACAATGTGAGTTTCACAGATTTGAAATACTGTGATTTGAAACTTTCCCAGTTACTGTTTTTCATCTAAGCATTTCACATGGACAGAGCAGTGAAAAAGGTTTATTTATATTTCATACATATGAAACTAGGAATATCTCTCTGCTTTATTCTCCAAGGGAATCCATTTTCACTATCCAGTACAACATCCGTGCATTCATGAATGTCAAGACTTGGCCATGGATGAAGCTGTACTTCAAGATTAAGCCTCTCCTGAAGAGTGCAGAGACAGAGAAAGAGATGGCCCAAATGAAGGAGGACTTTGAAAAGACCAAAGAGGAGCTGGCGAAGGCTTTGGCTAAGAAGAAGGAACTGGAGGAGAAAATGGTTTCTCTCCTTCAGGAGAAGAATGACCTGCAGCTGCAGGTTCAGTCGGTATGTATGAGACCAGAACCATTTGAAGTTTAACTCTACTATAGTGACGGGATGCCAACATTGATCATTTTTGTGGTTAATCTAAATTTAGGAGGGCGAAACCCTGGCTGATGCAGAGGAAAGATGTGAGCAGCTGATTAAAGCTAAAATCCAACTTGAGGCCAAAGTTAAAGAGACGTCCGAAAGACTGGAGGATGAGGAGGAAATAAATGCTGAGCTCACAGCGAAGAAGAGGAAACTGGAGGACGAGTGCTCTGAGTTGAAGAAGGACATCGATGACTTAGAGCTGACTCTGGCCAAAGTGGAAAAGGAGAAACATGCCACTGAAAACAAGGTTGGAGTATAAAAAAAAAAAAAAAAATCACATTCTGGTTCTGGATAGAATTTGTGCAAAATCTTGAACCATTATATTTATCAATACAGGTTAAAAATCTTGTAGAGGAAATGGCTTCTCAGGATGAGACCATTGCTAAACTGACAAAGGAGAAGAAAGCCCTCCAAGAGGCTCATCAACAGATTCTAGATGACCTGCAAGCAGAGGAAGACAAAGTCAACACTCTGACCAAAGCCAAGACGAAGCTGGAGCAACAAGTGGATGATGTAAATAGTAGTGTGTTTGCTTTAGTCAGCAACAATCCTGGCTGTTATACATTTCATCACATGTCGGCATACTTATACTACTCTCTGTTCTACAGCTTGAGGGTTCGTTGGAGCAGGAAAAGAAGCTCCGTATGGATCTGGAACGTGCCAAAAGGAAGCTGGAAGGAGATTTAAAACTGGCTCAAGAAACCATAATGGATCTGGAGAATGACAAACAGCAGTCTGATGAAAAGATAAAAAAGTGGGTTAAAGAGAAAAAAAATTTAGATAAATAAAAAATGTCTTTAAGTTTCCTAATCCGAACATAATACCTATATTAGCACTAGAATAAGAAAAAACATTTAATCTATTTTTGTTTTCAAAGGAGAGACTTTGAGATAAGCCAGCTACTGGGCAAGATAGAAGATGAGCAAACAATTGGTGTTCAACTTAATAAGAAAATCAAGGAACTTCAGGTAAGATGAAAACAGGTTTGGGTTATTTGTTATCATAAGTAGGAAACATATTTGCATTTTACTAATGGGTGCATGTAACAAAACTGTCACCTTTGAAAGAAGACAATTATGGAAATTTGATATATATGTTCTAAAAATGTTTCTAAACTCTAAACATTTGAATGATAAGATTTTTTGTTGAAACATATTTTGATTGGTTTCAGCAGGTAAGCAAGCTAGTTTGCTAATGGAATAAAATAAGATGTTAGAAATAAAAAAAAAGCACTATTTTAGGTGCATAATATCTAATGATCTAATTTTAAGGGTAAACATTATCCTTCTATTGGTATATCATCTTATTTACCTGCTCAAATTAAGGCAAATACACATATACTAAGATTTTTTAAATTACTTATAGCTCAGTTTTGCTGTTTCTCACCCTCCAATTTGATGACTTGAAGCTCCATCTCATTTTTTCTTGTATCACAGGCTCGTATTGAGGAGCTGGAAGAGGAGATTGAGGCTGAGCGAGCAGCTCGGGCCAAAGTGGAGAAGCAGAGATCTGATCTCTCTAGAGAACTCGAGGAGATCAGCGAGAGGCTGGAGGAGGCTGGAGGAGCCACATCTGTTCAGATTGAGATGAACAAGAAGCGCGAGGCTGAGTTTCAGAAGCTGCGCCGTGACCTTGAAGAGGCCACCCTGCAGCACGAAGCCACAGCTGCAGCTCTCCGTAAGAAGCAGGCAGACAGCGTGGCAGAGCTGGGTGAGCAGATAGATAACCTGCAGAGAGTCAAACAGAAGCTGGAGAAAGAAAAAAGTGAATACAAGATGGAGATTGATGACCTCTCAAGCAACATGGAGGCCACTGCAAAAGCAAAGGTGAAATTCATCAATTCTTATTTCTGTGAAATAACAACCAATGAACAATAAAGGTCCCACAGACAGTTTTGTTCCTAGATAACCTTGTTAATTATGTGCTCCAGGCTAACATGGAGAAAATGTGCCGCTCTTTAGAGGATCAACTGAGTGAGCTAAAGACCAAGAATGATGAGCATATTCGTCAGCTGAATGATACTAATTCTCATAAAGCCAGACTGGTTTCTGAAAATGGTAAGTGTTTGATATTTAAGGAAAAGTTAAATAAAAGGAAAAATAATTTGTAATTTTGTAAAGTTTTGGCCTGATAATACACATTTCGGAGACGATGATTAATAGCTAATAGAAAATATCACAACAGCAGTAAAAACATGCTGAATGTTTCTTCTATTAGTAGCTGATATTATATCATATTAACAGAGGCATAGTTACACTACCTTTTCAGAGAATAGTAGCTGTTTAACTGCTTTTTAAAGCAAGGAATAGATAACTCTAAAGCAAAAAAAAATTAACAGGCTTTGGCATCTTTCTAACCCTAATTAACGACATGTAGAGTGCACAGTGATAGCTTTACTAAAACCACAACCTTCAATTTTTATCTCCTAATTCTTTTAAACTGTGTGAATTGCAAGTTTTCCAACAATCATATTCTTTATTAGCTTAAGTATAAAGTCCAAAAGCAGAAAACAACAAAACAACATAACAAAAACGTGGTACTCCTTTAGCCTTATTGTTATTCACAGGGAGTTTTCTTCTCTCCATGGATGACCCACAAAGATGTCTTGACATAACGTGGAGATGCTCTTTTAAATAGCTTCTCTTAACTCTTCCTGTAGCAGCTGACCTTCAGGTTAAGGATAAACTTCTGCTTGTTTTTTCAAGGTGAAATCAGTCGCCAGCTAGAAGAAAAAGAGTCTCTTGTTTCTCAGCTAACAAGAGGAAAACAGGCCTTTATGCATCAGATTGAGGAGCTCAAAAGACACCTTGAAGAAGAAATTAAGGTATCAAATCCCTCCTTTTTTTGTAAAAAAAATATATTATGAGTTAATAAAAGCAAATAGCGCATATTGTTACCTACATTTGTATCTTGACCCATTTAGGCCAAGAACGCTCTGGCTCATGCAGTTCAGTCGGCTCGTCATGACTGTGATCTGCTGAGAGAGCAGTATGAAGAGGAGCAGGAGGCCAAAGGTGAGCTACAGCGTGCTATGTCCAAGGCTAATAGCGAGGTGGCTCAATGGAGAGCCAAGTATGAAACCGATGCCATTCAGCGCACAGAGGAGTTGGAAGAGGCCAAGTAAGTGTTGATTTTTCATAAGATTATGATTTGAAAGAGCAAAGTTTTAGAGTTTTAAATAAAAATTAAAAACTCTATGCAGGAAAAAACTTGCTCAACGTCTCCAAGATGCAGAGGAGTCAATTGAGGCTGTGAATGCAAAATGTGGTTCTCTGGAAAAGACCAAACAGAGGCTGCAGGGTGAAGTGGAAGACCTGATGATCGATGTAGAGAGAGCTAATGCTCTGGCTGCTAACCTGGACAAGAAGCAGAGGAACTTTGACAAGGTTAGACGTTTTGATGGCTCAGAGGTATAGCTGTGGAGCTGCGAAAGAAAACAAAACTTACTGTTTATTTTCTCAGGTTCTTGCTGAATGGAAGCAGAAGTATGAGGAAAGCCAGGCTGAGCTGGAAGGAGCTCAGAAAGAGGCTCGAGCTCTGAACACTGAGATGTTTAAAATGAAAAATTCATATGAGGAAGCTCTAGACCATCTGGAGACCTTGAAGAGGGAGAACAAGAATCTTCAACGTATGAGAAAAACCGTGCATGTCTCTAATGTGGCTTAAACTCCACAAATTATATCACTAAACAGCATTTATAGTTGTTAAATAGTGGTTTGCTATATATGTTTTTTCTTTCATCAACAGAGGAAATAAGTGATTTAACTGAACATATTAGTGAAAGTGGAAAGACGATTCATGAACTGGAGAAGGGCAAGAAAATGGCAGAAAATGAGAAAGCAGAAATCCAGACAGCCCTGGAAGAGGCTGAGGTAATTAGGATAACATGTTTGGTAGAGCTTTAAAAAAGAAGAACTCTTTCACTGACAAATTTACTTTTCTTTGCAGGCTACATTGGAGCACGAGGAGTCCAAGATTCTCCGTGTCCAGCTGGAGCTCACCCAGGTGAAGGGTGAGATCGACAGAAAAATTGCAGAGAAGGACGAGGAGATCGAGCAAATCAAGAGGAACAGCCAGAGGGTGATGGAGTCCATGCAGAGTACTCTGGATGCTGAGGTCAGGAGCAGAAACGATGCCCTGAGAGTCAAGAAGAAGATGGAGGGAGACCTCAATGAGATGGAGATACAGCTGAGCCACGCCAACCGACAGGCGGCTGAAGCCCAGAAACAGCTGAGAAACGTCCAGGGACAGCTTAAGGTAGCACAGTTGGTTGGATAAGAGTTTCTCTGACATCTGAAAAAGGACAGCTTTGTTGTAAATGTATTTTCATTTGATCATAAGGATGCACAACTCCACCTTGATGAAGCTGTGCGAGCACAAGATGACATGAGAGAGCAGGTTGCCATCGTGGAGCGCAGAAACAGCCTGATGGTGGCTGAGATCGAGGAGCTCAGAGCTGCTCTGGAGCAGACGGAGAGAAGCCGAAAAGTGGCTGAACAGGAGCTGGTGGATGCCAGTGAGCGTGTCACACTGCTGCACTCTCAGGTACACATTAATAAAATGGACAAAAAAAATACATATTGGTCCAACTTCTTTCATAGAGTTCAACAGAACTGATATAATTGCCATTTATTTATAACTCCATCTGAACTGTACACAAAAAAATCAATCCAGCCCTCGTTTCTTTTATGTCCAAAATGTTGGTGTGATATTTAATTTCTCTCTGCTCTGTTTCCAGTTTAAATCCATAGATAACTAGCCAGGTAGCACAGGAACCAGAGCAGAGGGTAACACAAAACTTCAGAAAAGAATGAATAGAATCCAACCACAAGTAACTTCAGAGAAGGAGAATATATGCGATACAGAAACATGGAGGGAGTAATCAACTAATTGGGTGCAGGTGTGGACAGAAGTAGCTAGAAGGTAGCTGAGGGAAAATGAGAGAGAAGTGCTAGGGGGCAACAGAGTGTAACCGGGGAATACAACACGGCTTAAATATAACTTAGAAAGGCCTAAAATGCAGCTTAAGGGGAATAGACTGAAAATAACTTAAGATATGCTAAGAGACAATGAAACAATGAATAAGGACATACCGGTAGTAGAGAAATCACCAAATGGGAATAGCTAGAAGTAAAGAAGAAGTAATTCAAAAATGATATACATGTTAATAGTTAACATAGGATAACATAAAGCAAAGCCTTATTAAAAACCCAAAGGGAAAACTTAAACAGAAACCAAAAACCAGAGCAGCACATAATTTTTTTCCAAAATTCTCATACTAACATACAAGGCACTAAAGATCTAACCTTGTAATCTGCTGCTCACTGTCTTCATTCACAGGCTCTGAGTTTTTAGTTGTTACTCATACCAGGCTTAAGACAAAGGGAGTGAGCCTTTCAATCTACAGCACTTAGGCTGTGGAACAGGCTTCCTGTGTAGTTCTCTCTGTGGACTTTTTTTTAAAAAGCTGGTAAAAGCTTGTTCACACAGGCCTTCTGTTTTCAACTTTCATCCCTGGTTGTTTTATATATTTTCTGTATAGAACTTTAAGTCAGTATTGTCTAAGAAATGTGCTTTACAAATAAACTTTTGGTGTTATTTCAGAATACCAGCCTCATCAACACCAAGAAGAAGCTTGAGGCTGACTTTGTTCAGATTCAAGGTGAGGTGGAGGATGCTATTCAGGAGGCGAGGAATGCTGAAGAGAAAGCTAAGAAGGCCATCACTGATGTGAGTTGCCTAGTTTATTCATTTTGCAACGATTGACAATGGATTTTATCTACCATCTATATATATTTATATATAAGGAATTTATTTTATTCCTATGACTTGTAATAAAATGAAATATAGGCTGCCATGATGGCGGAGGAGCTGAAGAAGGAGCAGGACACCAGCTCCCATTTGGAGAGGATGAAGAAGAATCTGGAGGTCACCGTGAAGGACCTGCAGCACCGTTTGGAAGAGGCTGAAAATCTGGCCATGAAGGGAGGCAAAAAGCAGCTCCAGAAACTGGAGGCCAGGGTAATATGCGTAAAATTGTACTTTTTTAAATTTCTATTATTTAATGATTTGCCATGATATGTTCCTTAAGGATTTTTTTTTTTTTTTTGTATGAGACCTGTAAATTTGATCTGATGGATTTATTTTCCTTGGAAGGTTCGGGAACTGGAGGGAGAGGTTGAGGCAGAGCAGAGACGTGGAGCTGAAGCCATCAAAGGTGTCCGCAAGTATGAACGCAGAGTGAAAGAGCTCACCTATCAGGTACGATAGAAAAATGTCTTTTTGCCATTCTGACAAATCTATTGATTCAATTTAACAGAAAACAGCAGCTGTGGGTCACATATTTTGTTTTATGGGGAAATGCAGCTCCCTTTTTTTATCTGCGCTAAGCATGCATGTAGAACACATGAAAACCCCTAGAGGGCATGAGTCACAATCTTATGTCTGTATGGTTTAGCGCTCTAAAAGTTGTCCACATGCCATCATTAAAGGTAAGCATTTTAGTTCTGATTTGGTCCTAACTCAAAAAAGTGAAGAAATGTTTGTTTAAAGCTGTAGGAATATCAAATGTACTCAGGGTTTCTCTGTAGTATGAAAACTTTTGGATTTTTAGCGTTTTAGCGCTGCATAAATACTGAAAAACTAAAACTGAGGTATGAACTGTATGACATTTCATACACTGTTGTTTTTTTCTATTTTCTACAAGAAAAAACTATGAAAAATAAAAAAAAAAATTGTTTTGAATGAATCAATGTTTTTTTAATGATTGACTTGCAAAAAACATCATTTATCTTCAATTTACCATGTCTCAGCTTTTCTTCAAAACTTTTCGCATTTATCTCTGGCATTTAAAATCACACTTATTTAAACATCTCTGTAAATGAGGGTAATGAACTGTGCTCAGCCCTGTCTGTGGTATCTAAGCATTATGGATAAATTCACTGAAATATTCTGCTCCTAAAAGTTGCTTCAGGGAGAGAATTAATTGCTGATCATGTTTAACACCTGTGGGGAAAATTTGTGATGCTAAGAGCTGGTTGCAGGGAAACCCAGATTGGTTAACAGATGTAATTTATTAATAAATAATAGATACAGAACAGAAAGAGAAAATCTAATTAACATTGCCCGAAAGCTATCTTTTATTGTGGGGAAAAAATAAATAGTTACATCAGTTTGTTGAATTTGAATGTTTTCTAATCTCTCTGTAGATACATGGATTATCTTGGACTTTAAACTGTGGCTTGATGTTGCATACATTTTACCTGTATGTTAAAAATTCTATATAAAACTCTGACTTTAAAATATGTATCACATTTTGTATGCACCATAAAATCCTTATTGCGATTATTATGGATCAGGAAGCCTTGGCGATCCCTGAAAATCTGTTTCTTCCTAATTCTACAATTTTAAACTGCATCCATCTGGCAGTGTTTTGCATAGGTGTCACTGTGGTAATAAAATGTTTATGGCAATCAGTGTGAATACCTCCCCACTGGTTAAATTTATGCATTGATTTCATGTTCTACTCTACGCAGAGTTTCTACACCAAGTTTGTTTTTAATTGATCAGAGCTTTTGCGGGGAACAAGAGAATTTCAATTTTCAGACCTCATTTTGTGCATAAGTCAGACCCCAAATGAGTACTTTAGTTTTGTGTTGTTTCATCATTTTTTGGAAAATAGAGATAATAAAACTGTTAAAACTGTTTTCTGAAATGTCCTAGTTTCACCAAGAAAAGTGAGAAACGAATGCTGCACAGAATTATCTTCCTTAAAAAACATTGTATATTAAATATATTTCAATTTTACCATCAGCTCTTTTACCATTTCTTTATTTGTTTGTTCACACATGCTGCTCTCCTTTCTGGCTCGTATTTAATTAGACCTATCTAATTACATTAGATTATTAAACTATTGTATGAGTTTTAAAGTAGATATAACCTTATTTTTATAACAAGTAGTGATTAAGTGGTTCTGCTCTGGGCTGCCCCTAGACTGAGGAGGACAAGAAAAACATCACCCGTCTTCAAGATCTGGTGGACAAACTACAGCTGAAAGTAAAATCCTACAAGCGTCAGTCTGAGGAAGCTGTGAGTGTGAAGTATTCGACTCATGCGAAATAAATTGGTGTCGCACCAGCAACACCCTAATTCAAAATGTGTCAACAGCCGCCTACTGACAGCCTCATGAAAAATGATGCTGTCAGTTGGGAGAGCAGTGGAAGAGATATTTTAAGAGTTTTTTTTCTGCTTTCCAGGAAGAGCAGGCCAACACTCATCTTTCCAGGTACAGGAAAGTTCAGCATGAGCTGGAGGAGGCCCAGGAGAGAGCTGACATTGCTGAGTCTCAGGTCAACAAGCTGCGGGCCAAGAGCCGCGAAATGACCAGGGTACAATCATAATTTATATGCAATTCATCACATAAACCTTCATTCTTACTCTGATAAATCTAGCATTTATGATCCACTAATTTTATAATGCTTATTTTGTTTATTTAAAGGGAAAGGAGTCTGAAGAATGAACATGAAACGGATTGATGCACAGGCCAGGAAATCATAAAATATGATGTTTTTGTCCAACCTGGCAGTCGTGAAACAAGGAATAAACAAACAAAAAGCAACATCTTCTTTGTGTTTTTTTATTTTTATATTAGACAAGTATAAATCACTTAAACTGGATGCATTGTACCAGTTCCTTTGTCTGTGGTACTAAACCAAATTATCTGAATAATACAGGTATTCTGTAATGCTGTAAGGTAGAACATAAATTACACTTTCGAATTATATTATGCTCAAAGATAATCAACAAAATACTGCAAATAACAGAGAAAGCTTTCATATGTTTTAATTAAAAAACAATCATTCAATTGAATTAGAAGCTCATTCAAACTCATGCAATTGTTTACAAAAGAAATCAAAAGGCTACAAAGCTTATACTAAGTAAATAACAAGCATATGTGAAAATATGAGCAGAAGACATTACTCTTACAAAGGAACCTGGTGGTCAAGCTTCACTTGTTATCCAATAAGATTTCTTCAGCCTTACACTAACTGCAAATCTCCACCTTCTGGTGATAATTTTACAGATGATCCAAGTAACCTTACAGCTTTTGTATGTGATTCAAAGCATATGTTGCACCCTGTCAAGCTGTTGGTATAAAAATAGACCCGTTAGACTTCCAAGACTCCCTGAAGCCTGCCTGCATGCTTAGACCAAAGCTCTGACGTCCTTAAAAACAAAGGTTAAGAAATGAGTATTTATCAGTGCAGCTAATAGTTTATATGAGGGCATGAAAAAGTCACATCTTCGATTTAAACTAAAGATGAG
The DNA here is from genome assembly GCF_000732505.1 of Cyprinodon variegatus. NCBI lineage: Eukaryota > Metazoa > Chordata > Actinopteri > Cyprinodontiformes > Cyprinodontidae > Cyprinodon > Cyprinodon variegatus. The sequence goes on along the minus strand of NW_015151793.1, from coordinate 151,283 downwards.
TCTCTGTTTTAATGCAAAAATAATATTCTAATAATTCTAACCCAGACAGAGCCGTTGAATTCACAACTCAAACAATATTTGGTTATAATAAGCCCAAGATTATATTTGCGCTCTTCGGTATTCAGGTCCCATTTAAGACACATCCACCATTTACTATCGTTAACCTTAACACCTCTTTAACAACTTGACTGGCTGTAAGATATGCACTTTAAACATCTTGTTTCATGATATCCTTGTAAGACAAGATGGACCAAAACTTTTCATTTAAAATCCTCATACTGTAAATAATTGCAGACTTACCCATTTGGTCAGGCAGTCCATATTTGATGCAAACTGACCAGACTTGAAGGTGTGGTCAATTGGTACTCATTGGTGCTTAGAGGAAATCACAAAAAAAGGTGAAAGGCTCTGCTATTAATCTGTTTAAAAAATAAGACAGACACAACCAGTAGAGACATGCCTATACTATGAATATTTCCCTCTCTATAAGGAGGAAGTTTTTTTTATTTCTCAAAGAATGAGTATTTTAACTTTAAACTTTTGAAAGCGATATTCTCTAACAACTCTAAATGATTGCAATTAAAACATAAAATTTTGAGAATACTGTGGAAAACATTTCAATAAACATTGGAAAAATCTTTAATAGCGTTACAGCAATCAAACCTCAGGAAGAATAGGCTCTACTGTCTTAGAGATTAATGGAGATCTTTAAATAAAGAAACCCTAAAGGTAGCGTAACATATTTTTGTATTGTATTTTGATAACTAATCTTTGGTAAGGAACTTATTTTAGCTTTTAGCTTTACCTACTCGCCAAACCCTGAACCTGTAGCTCTGTAACAGGTTCTCTCAGCTAAATGCTGTAACTTTGGTTGGGTCACTCCAAAATATTACCTTAAATTCCAGTCACGACAAAATAAACGGTGCAAAATTTGTTCAAAATTACCTAAAAGATCAACTGAGAGATGTTAGAATTTTAGGGCTTGAAAAGATCCATTTTAGTTTCTTAATATTTAATATTTTAAAATCAATAGAAACATCTGTATACCTCTCTTTAACATGTAAAAAAGGGGGTCCAATCTGATATGAACAGCCTCTCTCCCAAGGTTAAGGAAAGTCCACTGTGAATGCTTGTGTTTTATATCAAAGGCTGTTCTACAAAAAGCTCTGAGGCACAAACAAATGGCTGAGCCCCTTGTGCATTGCTGAGGAGATGGCTATATTTGTGTTTCTTCCAAATAAGCGCACTCGGTGGGCAAATGAGATCATGTATCACGTTTTTATTTCATATATAGGACTATTTTGTCAGGTGTGAAGTCCTCAGAATTTAGCTTCTAATGCCCTCAACCCCTACTTAGCCATTTTAGTGTCATCTTACAGAATGGAAAGAATGTGAACTACCACCCATAGTATAACATGATCCCCTCCTTGTCTGGCACAGGGAACAAACACTTGACTTAAGGAAAGGTCAAGCTGCATGCCGGGCCTTGTCTTCGTTTCATCTGTCCGGACATGTGGCACAACAACACCATTTAAAGAAAGGGTTTAAAAATATATTTATGCCCTCAGGAGAACATGTCTTGAGAAACAAATCTAAATCACCTGTTCTCACACAGATTCCAGGATGGGACTTACAGTTCCATGCCCTTCAAATATATCTAGAGACTCACAAGGAGCAAAGGATAATGGTTTACGTGACAGCAGCTGTGTTAGGAGCAGCACAAGAATAGGATAGGTGCTGCTGTCTTTTCAATAACTTAAAAAATATCCTAATCGTCCTTGAGCCGGTACCTCGGACTTTGTAAAGCACTGAGCAAAAGGTCTTAAAACTAAAACTCTGTCTGTCTGTCTGTCTGTCTGTCTGTCTGTCTGTCTGTCTGTCTGTCTGTCTGTCTGTCTGTCTGTCTGTCTGTCTGTCTATCTATCTATCTATAGGATAGATCTATGTATTGTCCATCTGTTCATTAGCCTTAAAAAAAAGGACTTGCTCAGAAAGTTCTTTGGTCTGGTGAGTTTAAAAATAAAAATGCAACAACATTCATTCTATCTTTATCTTTTGAACAAAACATGAAATCAAAATCTAGAAAATGCAAGTTCATCCTTGCTGATATGTTGACTTTAGGGTCAAACTAGCAGCTGGGCACTGCTCATTAAATACATTGAATTGAGTCATCATTAACAGGAGCGATCCCCTCTATAGAGCCAGGTGTTCATATCAGAATCAGAATAATAATATATGGAATAATCAGAATTGTTTATCGATAATAATCATGTAAATGTCATTATTCATATCTTACATAAAACAATCCTAAGGTCTCAGTTAGAGGGCAATATTTTTGAAGTTGATATTTGTACAGTCTGCAACTTACCAAAGCAAGTTTTTTTGGGGTGGGCGGGGGTTCAATTTAAAAAGAATATGGTTTTTATTTATTTTTTTACCACATCTGTACTTAAATACAATTTGCCTGGTTAGAATCAGTCTTTAATCCAAGAGAATAGATGGAGTAGAAAGATACACTAAGTGCATCAGAGACCTCTGAAGACATCTAAACCTTCTCATCTAGTATTTACTAATGCAATTTCGTCTTGAAATGGCCTGACTTTCCCTGAGACAGAAGAGCAGGTCCCTCTTAAATTAGTCAGACTCTTCCTCCTTTCATTTATGATTACTTGTTATGATTTTTTGTTTATATTCTAAAACCTGAATTAACGAGATGCCCAACTAACATATTTCCAGGTAAAGGGTGTGGTTATTACTTACATTAGGGTAAAGCTGACTTAGAGTAGTAGTAATGGATGGAGCTTGGAGATCAGGTGCATTAAGGTGACCAACAGGAACAGAAAACGCTCAATTTCAGGGATCAGTCTTTCACATTAATGTTTGGAAAGGGATTCTTAAAGGAATAGTGCACCCAAAACATGATTAGCCTTCATTTTCTACTCACCCCCATGCTGAACAACACTCTGGAGTACTTTTTTGATATCTCAAATGCATCTGGAGATCTGGGAGGCTTCTTGCTGTCTGCTGACATTCAAAT
>NW_015151793.1:136765-146726 GCF_000732505.1 Cyprinodon variegatus | reverse complement strand
ATGTAAAATAAAATAAAAAACATAAGTATTTGACTCAGTTTTAGACATTACCTACTTGTTGACATTAGCCTCTTGTCCTTCAGCCAGTTGCAGCAATTGATTTATATTGCCAAAATGTACAACACATGTCATCTTAAAGGAATAGTTGAGAAAGTTCTTTTTCCTGGTGGATCACAAAAATAAATGGTCTTCCTAATTCTCAACCATTCTGGTGATATGTAAGGTATAAGGCCGTCCTACGTGCTCGTCCCCATTTTCACTTACCAGTGGTGAGTCTGACATAGTGGAAAAATTGCAAATCTTCCTTTGGAAAGTAAGCTTTTTTGAGCGATGCAAACAAAAACATTTAAACCGAGCGTGCACGAGGAGAAATGGGCTTGTGCATGTTCTCGCACATGTTTATAGACGTTCCCTCTCAGGAGCAGGTACAGAGTTGTGCATATGCATTTTTTCTTTTAGTGGAAAGGGCAGGTCTTTTCAAAAATTTGCAAAAATCCTCCACAACACTTTTTATTTACCTTACAAAGGCAATTCAATTAAAACATACAGACAGTTTAAAAGTTTTCTATCCAAGGAAACCCATGTTGATGGAACTGAGTCGTTGACTTTGCGGGATTTGCTGCTGCTGGATGAGCATGTGGCTACAGTAGACACTTACTTTCATTTTCTTTTTGACTCTGCATCACTGCCTTTACACGAAGCTTTCATTTGGCAACAGTGGAGAGGAAAAACTCTTGTTTAACAAGAAGAAACCTACAGATGAACTAAGATTAATGTGAGTGGACCTGCTGAGGCCGACCCCAAGATTGGACACACTTTTGCAGACACAAAAGGAACATAAAAGCACCGATCCAGAAATACTAATGGTAAAATAGCTCCACAGGTGGTTCTGTCGAAACAAACAGTTAAGTAGACAAGCTCTGAGACAGATTTCATGTCAAAGCAGATGAAAGAGAACATACAGTTAGTTAAAATAAAAGAGGAGCCCATAACTATGTGTACAGTAGGAGAGAAACAGGACTAAGCACTGAAAATAGGACCGACTTCATGATCAATAAAAGACATTGTTGACAGCAGCAGCCAAGCTTATGACTCTCTCCAGGATGGTGTCACGGCCAAATAGAGCACCAGGCCAGATGAGGCTACTCGGATGAGAAAAAAGAAGAGGGAACATAAAGTTAGCTTTTAAGAGGTTTAACTCACAAAAAAGCAGAATCGGTACATAGCAATAGAATGACGCAGAATTAATGAAAAGTTGTCCCTATGTCCTCCAGTAGCCTAACCCCATAGCAGCATAACAATAGAGATGGGGCAACTCTGAAGCCCCTCTAATGATAAGCTTTATCAACAAAGAAAGTTTTATGCCGACTTTTAAAAGTAGATAGGGTGTCTGCCTTGCGGACTAAAACTGGAAGTTGGTTCCACAGGAGAAGAGCCTCATAACTAAAAGATCTGCCTCCCATTCTACTTTTAGTATTCTAGGAAACACAAGTAAAACTGGAGATTAAAAGCAAAGTATTCTGTAATGAACATCAGGAATAATCAAATATCTGACATAGGATGGAGCTGGGTTATTTAGGGCTTTACATATGTAAAGGAGAATTTAAAATTCTATAGTGGAGGAAAAAAAAGGAAGGCGACAAAGAGAAGCTAGAAGAATTTTGATCTCTTTTCTTTAGAAATCTGGCTGCAGTATTTTGGATCAACCGAAGACTTTAACTACATTTAATGGACTTCCTGATAGTAAAGGATTACAGTCATCCAGTCTTTTAGTAACAAATGCATGGACGAGTTTGTCAGCATCACACCTGTACAAGATATTTCTTTTTTTATGATATTCCAAGATTTTTTAAGGAATCATCAAAGGCCAATTTAAGGTATCCAGATGAAGCTTCTTTTTCAAAGACTCTGGTCCAAAGACAATCACTTCTGTGTTATCCGCATCCAAAAGCAGAACATTTTAAGTCATCCAGGTTTTTATGGCCTCAATGTCCCAATCCAGCAGAGCACCTACTAGCAAGGTGTACCCAATGGAATGCTGGTGAGTGGTGGTCTATAATTGATCAAGTAATTTAACCTTTCACCTTTATTTAAGGTTTCTTAAGTAAAGGTGTACTACTGTATATTTTCCACACTATAAGGCGCATAGAACAGAATCTACAGTAGTGGCTGGTGTTGCATCATGCATCCAGTAGATACAGCTGTTCTAAAGAGAATTCAATAAAACAGTCAGATAAGTAAGTCAAAATTACTTGCAATATGACCAAGCTTCTTCAGCTGTAAACACACAAAAGAAACGTGTGAATTTAAAATTTTCGGTGAATTTCTCAATAATGAATCCCTTCCAATTCTTGTCCGAATTGAACAGTTTGGCTAATACAGTACGAGATCCAACAGGCCCGTCTCCGTCTCGTCAAAGTCGTAATTTTTTGAACTTGTGTTTGCCTTCTCATCCACCGCTCCCATGCAGGTTGCAGTCTAGCTTTGAATGCCCTGTTGACACCAATATCTAGGAGCGGGAGTTCTTTTGTTAATCCACTGGGACAGACTGCAAGAACTGAATTTGTGGATTTCACTTGTTTTTTGACAGTATCAGTTATATGGGACCCCATCAAGTCCTGGATAAATAAGGACGGTGCTGTGTGAAAAAAGCCACTCTGTCTCCAGACGTATATTTGTTTCAACCACTCACTTATCTTCTATTCATCCATCCATTCCTTCGAGTTATCTTTGATGATGACACCAGTAGGACATTTTTCTTTTGGCTAGGTCTTTCTCTTGAAAATAACGGGTGGAATAATGGGTGAAGGTTTCTGGCCATTCGCCTGGCAGGCGAAAACTAAAGTGAAGGAGGACTTCTCATTCCCTGTGGTGCTAACATTCACTGTACATGCTCCCATTTTATCCACCTCATCCAAGTTGATGATGTGCTCTGGCCAGATCTTTTTTTCAGTGATCTTGTTTTTGCAGTATTTGCAGTAAGAGGCCAACTTTTCTTTGTAGTCTTTTGGCAGTTGCAGAGAAACAATAGTTTATTTGCAGTTGGAGAGTTTTCATCTTTTCATAAACCGAAAGCACCAAGAAGGACCGAATCTTAAGTAATTGATGATGAGTTTGCGTTCTAGCAATGTTGCCTTCATTCAAATAGGGACTGTTGAGACATTTCTACCTGCTGCTCTCTGTTCAATAATCCACTGTTTGAGTTTATTCTCTAATTGGATCAATCTTGCTTTGTTCCCTCGGAAACTCTGTTTAGTCTTCTTTACTTGGCGCAGGTCATCATTTCGTATCCTCCACTTTCGCACCATTAATTCATTAATGTTCGATTCTCAAGCTGCTGCTCTCTTCCCATGTTTTACTGCATAACCAGTAGCATTGATTTTAAACACTGAGTGGTACACTTGTCCCTTGAAAGGAGCCATTGTGGGGTCTTAACACACTTAAATGAAAATTCCTTCTTCTATGTAGTTGCAAGACCTGTTGATGCTTAATCTTGATTCATACATAGGGTGCACTGGATAATGAAGCACACTGTTGCTTTTTGTGAAAGTTCAAGGCTTTTAGGTGTGATGTATAGCTATAGGTACAGCTACCTAAAAGCATGTGCTGTATATTCCTGTATTAGAGATGGATTAATCATATCCAAAATGAAGATGAAAATCAGAGGGAACCTTTCCTTGAATATTTGTTTGGAACTAGATCTAACATGCCATGATATTATGTTTAATTTAATGTATCTCATTTATGAATAATCCTGTAAAGTCATTACTGCTGAGAGCTGGGGGGATAGATTATTCAACAGAGCTGTTGCTAAGAAATCTAATATTATTTTCATTCTCCTCTATTAATGACAGGAAATTTGGTGCTCTTGTTTAACGAACGGTCATATTATCATATTATACCCTGATGAAAAGTTTTTCCAGGTGAATTAGGATTATTCTATATATGAAGAGATAGCCTAGCCAGCCAGTGCCAGTCAGTCTGGTAAAGGTTCAATACTCTAAAAAGAACTGGACCAATCACATAACAAGACATGGGCCTTTAAAGCAAAGATCTATTGGTGCCCTTTATTATGTCATTAAAAACTTTATGTGTCTTTAAAATTTTAAACATTTTTTAACACTTTTTTTGCATCAACATCTGTAGTTATCTGATATGTTCTAACTCTACCCGGGCTCTAGCCGCTTCTTTCCAGACTGCTGGGTATAAAGCATAAATCAATATGGCTGATCAGATTAGTTTTCTCTCCAGTTTCCTAGAATTATGCTTCAAAGTATGAAGCTCTAAATTAAAACAGGGAGCCATCTTCTTATGAATAAAATCCTTCTTTTTTGTGCAATGCAGGGGAGATATATTAGACTGATAACATTTCGAAAATAATCGTGTTCTTTTTATTTTACAACAAGGAGATTATGTTTTCCATCGGCAGCGTATCAACTATTGATATCACTACATCTTTCATTTGCAGGACAAGTTGTAGAAGAACTCCATTAATCGGTGGGTTATCCTAATGAATAAGGTCATACGCTCTAAACACATGTACATACTATACTGTGTCACAAATTCTAAGAAAAACATTTATATTTGGTCCTACCATTCAGTCTTTCATATAATTAAATCACGAAATCTGTGAAGGTACGGTGAATCTTTCTATGGTTTTAAAACTTTTCCCTATTTGTCAAGTAGAAGAACTGCCAGTTAAAATAATTGAATTCTAACATTGAGTTTTATGGTTTGTCGTTATTAGTTTTTGTACCAAGTGTCTGTGCAGTTACCTTTGCTCTAAAGTAACTGCTAAAAACAAGGGGAAAAAAACTCTTTCATCATTTCACAAACTCTGCATCACACTGATAACACCAAACCAAAAAATACTGCATATTTACATCATATATAAACGCTCTGAATTTCAATATCAGTGCGTTTTTGCACCAATTTTTTCTTCTTTTTTTTTCTCTTTTACACTGTTTACATTTGATCACTGCTGCACCTCATGGAATGGAAATGTTCATCTTCTGTCCAAAAGCTGTTCTAAACAAAATCTTGTTTTGTATTTACTCTGTGTATAAATAATGACAATAAAAGTTGTCTAAGTCTTAGCTCTAATACCATTTTTGTTTGTTTAACATGTGACCCACTTTATACCCTAATTAGAAGAAAGGAAATTGGAAAGCTATAAATAAAAACATTGTTGCACTTCCCTTGTCCTTTATCCCTGCTCTAATCCAATCAAATGTGGGATTTCATGAAACAGGGGCTTGTGCCTTTGTTTCTCATTATTCCGAGGTATCATCGTTTCCACGGGTTCTTAGATTAGCAACTGTAAGGTCCAGCTCTGCTCCTTTGTCACAGGAAAGACTTGCAAGGCTTCTGCCACAGAATACCAGTGACACATGAGAGCCTCTCCACAGCTGAGTGTATATCTTCTACTGTGCCAGGGAGCATTAAGGAGATTAAAGAAAGACTAAAACAATGACCAAATTGCTGAAACAGATATTTTTCAAACAATAATGTGTATAGAGAGTTAAACAAATGTTTTTAATAAATATCAGGGTTTTTACATGTTTTTTTTAAGAATCTACTTATTTTCTTTCATGTTGAACTGGTGGTCCTAAAATAGTTCAATGCACAACAAATGGCCCTTTAAAATACATTCTTAAGCTACTTTGGAATCTCTTGGTGTTTACATTAAGAATTGAGAGCAGAAAAAAAAAAATTAAATTAACAAACTTAATTTTCCTTGACTATTGAACACCATCTTTTAAAAAATAACAACCCATATTCTTGTATTTATGAACCATCTTGGTAATATATGTAAATCTTGCAAGTGGTAGCAACCAATTCTGAATTTTAAAAGGAAAGGAATCCAAGCTGTGATCAGCTGCTTGCACTGGTCTTTGAAGAGGAAACCAAACAACAGCCAAAGTCAACTTGGTGCATAAAAATACTCAATCAGACGACAAAACAATGTGACCAAATAAAGAAGGTCATCTCTGCTGAGTGAAGACTGATCTGTCTATAAAAGAAGGAAGGCAGGGACGCCTCCAAGGACTGTCAGGCAACCAGACAAGGTGAGTGAGTTGGAGTCTTTCAGTAGCAGGAGGAGGGCCAATAGCTTAAAGAACAATGCAGGGCATGGACGCTTACTGCCAGGAAACAAGATGCTTTGTGTTAGCCAGCAATTTACTGTAGATTAATAATTTTGGAAAGTTTGTAAACAATCTGCTGAAATATATCTTTCTTCAGAACCTTTTACAAGACCATCTCCAGCTGTTCTTCTGGTCCGAGGGGAGAAGGTAAACTATTCCTGGTATCACTGTTGCATTGTCAGAGGAAAAATTTTTCTGCCTATTAATCCTGTTGCATTTCTTTGGTGACTAACTCCTTCTGCATGCTTTGTATTGTTAATTTAACTTGTACAACATTGATATCATTCATCAGCTTTGTTGGATGACTTTTTAGTAACTTGATATTACACTTGAGCTCTTTGTTGTAATAACTTTGTACCATTTTCAGTAAGAAAAAAATTAAGCATTAGGACAGGTCATGATGCATTTAGCTTCTGTTTAATAGTCCGGTTTTGATTTATATATCTTTAATTGTTTTTATTAATTGTATTTGGAACAGTTTTTGATCAAATACTGTATTTTCCCTCCCAAGGCAGATAACATCACCGCTCCCCTCTACTGTTTAACCGATTTCTTAAAAAAAAAAAAAGGCTGCAAAAAAAACAACAACATTCCCCCACATTTAAGATGGCATTCAATGTTTTATTCAAATTGTAAGATGTTCCATCTTTTATATATTGTCAATATAAAGAAAAAAAAGTGTCTTAAGGAATCTCAACAACTTATCTCAAAAACAAGAGCCGCTCATAAACTTTTCCATAACACCCAATATCTAAAGTGTGTTCATATTTTCCCAGAAGCATCAACTAAATGACTGCATTTAAACCAATACCGTGTCTACATTTCAAACGCTAGAAGAAAACACCTGCATGTCTGTTTACTTTAAGCCAAATGCATGCAAAGTCTCAAAATCAGGGGTTTAACTCCAATCCTTATTGTCTGGTGTCCGATACCTCTTAGATATTTTTCTGCTTCCTCATACTTGAATCAAACTGCTGTATTACCCCTTCAGTATGCAGTTAAGTCTATAGAGTCCTGCTAATGACCTGATTATTTGACTAAGGTCAGTTGGAGCAGAGGGGATCTGAAAAATGAAAGATGAGGATGGAGTTAAAGGACCCTGATCTACTTCATCCAGCTAATGGAGTATAAGGATTAGTCATGTTTAGACTTAGATTTGCCCTTTGAACATCCTCCACTGCAGCACTATCTTTATTTTGAGTATATCTAATAATATATCTATATTTAATATTTTTAAAGTTTCACGTAACATTGCAACTATTTGAATTATTTTCTTTATTTTTTTATTTATTTATTCCCAAGCAGATAGTTTTCCCAAATTTAGCAACTGTTATACCTTGTAAAGTATGTAATACATAAATGAATGATAAATTGAATAATACATTGCATCTATATCATCATCATCTGCATGACCAAAATTAGACTGACTTGATCATCTAATAGTATTCATTTAACAGTAGCCTGTTTAGATCCATGTCCTTTCTTCCTAAATATTAGGCTTAAATTAAAATATTGGATTTTTGTTCTGCTCTTCCAGTAAACCGTCATCATGAGTGGGGATGCAGAAATGGAGTGCTTCGGCCCTGCGGCCATATTTCTCCGCAAGCCAGAAAAAGAGCGAATTGAAGCCCAGAATGCTCCTTTTGATGCTAAAACAGCCTACTTTGTGTCCGAGCCCAGTCAGATGTACCTCAAGGGAAAGCTCACCAAGAAAGAGGGTGGCAAAGCCACTGTGGAGACTTTGTGTGGGAAGGTAGGAGTTGGAAATATTTCCCTACAGAGAGCATCCATGGTTATTTCTCAATTGAAAATAATAAGCATTTTGAATGATTTTGATTTGTTATTGTCCGATTATTTTAATGGGCCGTATATGAACAATTTCCCATCTTAATATGTTGTAACTACCCTATTCATCCTGCGCTGCAAAAACTTCGACACTTTTCTCTGTACATCAGACTATCACTGTGAAGGAAGATGAAATCTTCCCCATGAATCCACCAAAGTTTGATAAAATTGAGGACATGGCCATGATGACCCACCTCAATGAGCCCACTGTGCTGTATAACCTCAAAGAGCGATATGCAGCATGGATGATCTACGTAAGTTAGTCCAAATATAAATATCAGTGGCTTAAACCTATGATGGCTGCAAAAACTTTTGCATCATCATGATCATTTGTGACCCTGCAGACCTACTCTGGGTTGTTCTGCGTTACTGTGAACCCCTACAAGTGGCTCCCAGTGTACGATGCAGTGGTTGTTGCAGGATACAGGGGCAAAAAGAGAATTGAAGCTCCTCCCCACATCTTCTCCATCTCTGATAACGCCTATCAGTTCATGCTCCAAGGTATCAGACCTTCTTTAATCAGTACATAAACACAGCAGTCGCACCTCAAACTTCCACCTCTTAACTGTTTTCCTAATTATTCCTCTGACAGATAGAGAAAACCAGTCTATCCTGATTACGTAAGTGTGGCAAGTTTGATGCATTTGTGTTTTCCTAGCAATAATTGAATCAGTAGTTTTCTAATTAAACTTTGAATCTTCAAACCAGTGGAGAATCTGGTGCAGGAAAGACTGTGAACACCAAACGTGTCATCCAGTACTTTGCGACAATCGCAGTGTCATCCACTGGAAAGAAAGCTGAACCAGTTCCTGGAAAAATGCAGGTTGGTTACTTTGATTCACTACAAAATATTGTGAATAAGTAAACAAAGACCTACTGAACTGATGAGACCAATGTTGCCTTCAGGGATCACTGGAAGATCAGATCATTGCAGCCAACCCACTGCTGGAAGCTTATGGAAATGCCAAGACTGTGAGGAATGACAACTCCTCTCGTTTTGTAAGTTAAAGTTTAAATTGTCTCCTGGTTTTTAGTGAAAACCATTCATTGCAGGAGAATTTTAAGATGTTTTCTTGTTTCCACACAGGGAAAATTCATTAGAATCCATTTTGGTTCAACTGGAAAGTTGGCTTCTGCTGATATTGAAACATGTAAATCTTTCTGTTAAAATCTTCTTCCATAATTCTATATTTATGTTTGGAAATGTGGATTTTCTTGAATGAGAACAACCTGAATCCTTACAGATTTGCTGGAGAAGTCTAGAGTGACATTCCAGCTGTCTGCTGAGAGGAGCTACCACATCTTCTATCAGCTGACAACAGGCCACAAGCCTGAGTTAGTAGGTGAGAAAGATTCATATTCCTTTTTCCCACAAGTTAACAGTGTCTTGCCACAAGCTGGCAATATGGCATATGTTTTATATTTAGTATAATTGTATTTATGTACATTCATTTTGTGTTTAAAACAGAGGCTCTCCTGATTACCACCAATCCCTATGATTATCCAATGATCAGTCAGGGAGAAATCACTGTCAAAAGTATCGATGATGTTGAAGAATTTGTTGCTACTGATGTAAGCAGTGTTGTAAATTTAAATCCTTATTACATATATTTTTAAAAGTCACAAACTGATTAATTAACCTCTGTTTGAACACAGACTGCCATCGACATTCTGGGTTTTACTGCAGAGGAAAAGATGAGCATGTACAAACTGACAGGAGCTGTGATGCATCATGGAAACATGAAATTCAAGCAGAAGCAGCGTGAGGAGCAGGCTGAGCCTGATGGCACAGAAGGTATAAAATAAAACATGCGGTTTTAATAAGTCCTGGAGTTTTTGTGTCTTTAAGGAGAACTGAGCAGAACTTTTTTTTCTTTTAGTGGCTGATAAAATCGCCTATCTGATGGGTCTGAACTCTGCCGATTTGCTCAAAGCTTTGTGTTACCCTAGAGTGAAGGTTGGGAATGAGT
>NW_015151793.1:26319-136075 GCF_000732505.1 Cyprinodon variegatus | reverse complement strand
AAGAGTATAAGAAAGAGGGAATTGAATGGGAGTTCATTGACTTTGGCATGGACTTGGCTGCATGCATTGAGCTCATTGAGAAGGTTTGCCACATGCTGAATTAGACCCGCACAGAAAATCCTTTTAAATCTGTGAAATCTTATGTTTTATATTGTATCTTTCTATCATGACAGCCAATGGGCATCTTCTCCATCCTTGAAGAGGAGTGTATTGTTCCCAAGGCAACAGACATGACCTTCAAGAGCAAACTGTATGACCAACATCTGGGAAAAAGTGCCCCCTTCCAGAAGCCAAAACCTGCCAAAGGAAAAGCTGAGGCTCATTTCTCTCTGGTGCACTATGCTGGCACTGTGGACTACAATGTCAATGGCTGGCTGGAAAAGAATAAGGACCCCCTGAATGACACTGTGGTCCAACTTTACCAGAAATCTGCTTGCAAACTTCTGGCTTTTCTATATGCATCCCATGCTTCTGGAGAAGGTGACATTTTTATGTGCATTTTTTGGGAAATATCTAATTTTATGGTGAAGTACATCATTTTTAATATTTGGTTATACTGACAGGAGAGGGTGGTGGCAAGAAGGGTGGCAAAAAGAAGGGAGGCTCCTTCCAGACAGTGTCTGCATTGTTCAGGGTGAGTTGTAGGATAATCTTTGATTACATTTAATATACTTTATAGCGTCCATTTAACTTTAGACCTCTGATTTATCCTTAGGAGAATCTGGGCAAGCTAATGACTAATCTGAGAAGCACACATCCTCATTTTGTGCGCTGCTTGATTCCCAATGAGTCTAAGACTCCAGGTACACAAATCTTAAATATATTTTGTAATATATTGTTGTATCATCTTCAGAATAATCCTTTTATTCAACTTTTGTGACACAGGTCTTATGGAGAACTTCTTAGTTATCCACCAGCTTAGATGCAATGGTGTGCTGGAGGGTATCAGAATCTGCAGAAAAGGTTTCCCCAGCAGGATCCTTTATGGTGACTTCAAGCAGAGGTACTTATCTCATCTTGCACACTAAAAAGTATTGTCTACTTCAAAGAGTGAGTTGTTTTGAATGCTTATTTAAATTTAGAAAAAAACTAAAATTCAGGAACAATGTAAAAAAAGCAAGAAATAAATATTATGTATGAGATACAAAATTGCCAAATAAGATCATACTAAAGCGTTCACCTAAGACAAAAATAATAGGAGCAAACGATCCAGGTCACACTGCATTTTATTAAGTTAATATTTATTAGATGATTTGTCAACCAGAATAAGCCTGGAGGATTGAACTAGACCTTCCCTTAAAACACTGACAACCTACACTATGGAGATATTTGAATATGTTTAGTTGTTAGACAAGTCTGCTTGTCACTCTCACTGGCAAATTACATCTTTTGACAAATATGTAAATAAAATCCACTCTGGGTGCATTGAGATAGACATTGTAATGTTTCTAATTTCTATGGATTTGACCATTGTTGATTCTCTGATGTGTACTGCCATCGCCAGAAAAGTCTACTTTGTATTAATAAGGCCATGTAGGGATTTCACAACTTTCTCATTTACCAACATCATCAGGGTAGGTTTTTCATTATTATGGTTTAATGTCTACAGTATTCTAGTGCAGTGTCCGAGTTGTTTCATTAAATTGGTTTTGTTGTTTTCCCTCAGTTCCTGAGGGAGTCAATCCACAATTTGAATCGTTGAATGTTTCAAACTGCTTTTAGTGAGCTCAGTGAAATCTGTATCCCTTACTTGTTTATTTCCAAGGAGATTGCATGCATTTTTGGTCTTCTATAGATTATATTCATAACAGAGTTCAGTCAATACTTTTTCAACTTCAGACATATTTCTGTTAGAAAGCTCTTCCTTTTAAACAACCCAATCTGTTACTGACATGAGATATTTCCAGATGCTGATCTTGTACTAAATGAGGCAATGACTTTCCATTTTAGAAGGCATTTTTTAAGACTTTATTTTTTTCAGAATGGTTTCTTGCTCTAAAATATAGCAAAGTCTGACTTAATAGGTGAAATCTTTCTCTTTAGATACAAAGTACTCAATGCCAGTGTCATCCCTGAGGGTCAGTTCATTGACAACAAGAAGGCTTCTGAGAAACTCTTGGGCTCTATTGATGTTGACCACACTCAGTACAAGTTTGGGCACACCAAGGTAAGGTCCTAAACGCTTGCAAAGACCATTAATGCATCATTTTAAATGTTATTCTTACAAATTTGGGGGATTGTAGGTGTTCTTCAAGGCTGGACTGCTGGGAGTCCTTGAGGAGATGCGAGATGAAAAACTGGCAGAGCTGGTTACAATGACTCAAGCTCTCTGCAGAGGATTCCTTATGCGGCGCGAGTTTGTCAAGATGATGGAGAGGCGGTAATTTGCTGTTTTGTGGCAGTTTTTTTTTAGGAATTTAGAATGCATAATTCAAGGCTTGGTTTAAATGTTTGTTGCATATCCCCAGAGATGCTATTTTCACCATCCAATACAACATCCGTGCATTCATGAATGTCAAGACTTGGCCATGGATGAAGTTGTACTTCAAGATTAAGCCTCTCCTGAAGAGTGCAGAGACAGAGAAAGAGATGGCCCAAATGAAGGAGGACTTTACCAAGACCAAGGAGGATCTGACAAAGGCTTTGGCTAAGAAGAAGGAACTGGAGGAGAAAATGGTTTCTCTCCTTCAGGAGAAGAATGATTTGTTGTTACAAGTGCAATCTGTGAGTATCATAATATGCTCAATCATACATATTAATCATTAAATATTCATGCACTGATTTGATCAACTAAATAACTTGACATTTAGGAAGGTGAAAGCCTTGCTGATGCAGAGGAAAGGTGTGAGGGGCTCATCAAAGCAAAGATCCAGCTTGAGGCCAAACTGAAAGAGACCAACGAGAGACTGGAAGATGAGGAGGAAATAAATGCTGAGCTCACAGCGAAGAAGAGGAAACTTGAGGATGAGTGCTCTGAGTTAAAGAAGGACATTGATGACTTGGAGCTGACTCTTGCCAAAGTAGAAAAGGAGAAACATGCCACTGAGAACAAGGTTACACTCTAGTCTTTATCAAGTCATTTTCTATATAGACATTAATCCTCTCTATAAACATTTAAAACGTCATGGTGACTTAACTTTATGGAACACATTACAGGTCAAAAACCTCACAGAGGAAATGGCCTCCCAAGATGAGACCATTGCTAAACTGACAAAGGAGAAGAAAGCCCTCCAAGAGGCTCATCAACAGACCCTTGATGATCTGCAGGCAGAGGAAGACAAAGTCAACACTCTGACCAAAGCCAAAACAAAGCTGGAGCAACAAGTGGATGATGTGAGTGTTTAAAAAGGTCTTTAACTGGCAGTTGATTTTCTCAGGTTTTATAGTTTTTTGTTTTGTTTTTATACTATTTTATCCTCCCTCTATCTATGGTTTGGTTACCCTTTATCTTTACTGCATTAAACCAACATTAACTGGACTTCTCACTATATGAAAGGATGGTTATACTTGATTTGTTTCAAATATATCGTAAAAAATCTGTCATGTAATATATAAAACTTTTCTACTACAAGCTTGAAGGCTCCTTAGAGCAAGAAAAGAAGCTCCGTATGGACCTTGAGCGAGCTAAAAGAAAGCTGGAAGGAGACCTGAAATTGGCCCAGGAGTCCATAATGGATCTAGAGAATGACAAGCAGCAGTCTGAGGAGAAGATCAAGAAGTAAGTGTAGCAATATTTTGAATTATTTCAAGAAATACAATTTTTGAAAAGGTCTGCTAAGACAAAACTTTAACATTTTCTCCACCTGCAGAAAAGACTTTGAGATAAGCCAACTCCTCAGCAAGATTGAGGATGAGCAGTCTCTTGGAGTTCAGTTACAGAAAAAGATAAAGGAGCTGCAGGTGTGACATGATGCTTGCCATGTACCAAAGGAACATTTTGATATCCTTGAGAATCTTCTCATACAACCTTGTTTGTTTCAGGCTCGTATTGAGGAGCTTGAAGAGGAAATTGAGGCTGAGCGAGCAGCTCGGGCAAAGGTAGAGAAGCAGAGAGCTGATCTCTCTAGAGAACTTGAGGAGATCAGCGAGAGACTGGAGGAGGCTGGAGGAGCCACTGCAGCTCAGATTGAGATGAACAAGAAGCGCGAGGCTGAGTTTCAGAAGCTGCGCCGTGACCTTGAAGAGGCCACCCTGCAGCATGAAGCTACAGCTGCAGCTCTCCGTAAGAAGCAGGCTGACAGCGTGGCAGAGCTGGGTGAGCAGATAGATAACCTGCAGAGAGTCAAACAGAAGCTGGAGAAAGAAAAAAGTGAATACAAGATGGAGATTGATGACCTCTCAAGCAACATGGAGTCTGTTGCAAAAGCAAAGGTCAGAACTTATTTATTATTTCCACACACAAAAATACATTACGATCAATTTGACTCAATCAAACTGTGTTCTTTCGTCAGGGAAACCTTGAGAAGATGTGCAGGACCTTGGAAGATCAGCTGAGTGAACTCAGAGCCAAGAACGAGGAGAATGTTCGTCAACTGAATGATATCAGCGGACAGAAAGCTCGACTCCAAACAGAAAGTGGTATGAAAATACTTTTTTCTATACCTAGGCTAATTTTCTGTTTTAGAGCTGAACACTGGACTGAACAAATGAAGTTTCTATGTCTTCGAGGCTACAATCTCATTTGTGATTTTATGTTTTCAAATGTTACAAATAATAACCTTCAAGAAAAACTACCACTTATGGCTTAGTGATAGGGGTGTTATAGCAACTCACTCCCAGGTCCTTGCATTTCAATCACTTTTGTGTTTGAAGGATCAGGCAAAAGCTTTATGGTACCAAATTGGATTGTTAACAGATAGTGGTATAAAATTTTTGACTTTCCATGACACAAAAACTCTTTGCCCTGTGTCTTCTCTGACCTCAGTTTAAACAGCTTGAGTTGACACTAAGGTTTATACAGCACAGTTCACTTTCTCAGTAACCACCTCTACACCAAAGAGTGTTGCTCTTACCATAACCTGGTCAATATGTAGGATGTGTTAACGGATCATCTTCTTTTACCTTGATTAACTTTCTCAAACAGGGGAATTGGCTCGTCAGCTTGATGAGAAAGAAGCTCTTGTATCCCAGCTGACCAGAGGTAAACAAGCTTATACTCAGCAGATTGAAGAACTGAAAAGGCACATAGAAGAGGAAGTGAAGGTAAAAATCTCTGAGAAAGAAAGCATGACAAACTTGCTTTAAAAATGGAGTAAGAGGTATTAGGTATTCATGTGATTCTTGTTTGACCCACAGGCCAAGAACGCTCTGGCTCATGCTGTTCAGTCGGCTCGTCATGACTGTGATCTGCTCAGGGAGCAGTATGAGGAGGAGCAGGAGGCCAAAGCTGAGCTACAGCGTGCTATGTCCAAGGCTAACAGCGAGGTGGCTCAATGGAGAACCAAGTATGAGACCGATGCCATTCAGCGCACAGAGGAGTTGGAAGAGGCAAAGTAAGTTCTTTTCCCTATTATAGTTAGAGAAATTAGCTCATAGACAGGGTTGACAATTTTCTTGACTAGATTGTGCTGACCAATAACCAGCTAGCCAGATACTCAAAAATCTTTTTTTTTCCATTCAGTTGACATAACATAGCTGAGTCCCAGTATGATGTTAAGAACAATGTAGGTGATTCAAGATTCAAGAAGAATTTATTGTCATTGTCAAAAAAAGGCAACAAAATTGTGTTTGGGGTACAATACTTAGTAGCAGCACGTTCCAAGTAAAGTGCACAAGAGGTAAAAGTGACACCAGTGGTTGACCCCCCCCCCCCCCCCCCCCCCCCCCCCCCCCCCCCCCCTCCATCCCAGGTAGGTATTGTTACTGCTTGAAGACCCAATTTGGCTATATCCAGTACTGGACAGGTACTTTGTTCCCTCTGTTAGCCTTTAAACAAGCTGGATTTGGAAATATGGATGAATATAGAAATCTCAGGGTCAAGATCAGTGTCTCAAACACTACTGTCAAATTAATACCAGGCATGCTAATTACACCAATCTAGAATAGTGGGTGACCAAGCTCAAAGTCATAAACACTTATTTTCCAACCACTCAATGATGCAGATTGTTTTAGGAAAGTTGTCCTACAATAATTTTTATTAATAGTTGTAAAATTATATCAGAATAAGCTGAAAATGTTGGCAGGTCAAACCTGCAATCTATGTCTCTCTTATTGTTATGGCTGTGACTACTTTAATTAAAAAATGATCTTTTTGCAGGAAAAAGCTCGCCCAACGTCTCCAGGATGCTGAAGAGTCCATTGAGGCTGTGAATGCAAAATGTGCCTCTCTAGAAAAGACCAAACAAAGACTGCAGGGTGAGGTGGAAGACCTTATGATCGACGTGGAGAGAGCTAATGCTCTGGCTGCTAATCTGGACAAGAAGCAGAGGAACTTTGACAAGGTACAAAATCTCTTTTGCTTATCAAGGTGAACAAAAAAGAAAAAGAAGAAAATGTAATAGTTTGCTGTTTCGTCAGGTCCTTGCCGAATGGAAGCAGAAGTATGAGGAAAGCCAAGCGGAGTTGGAGGGAGCTCAGAAAGAGGCTCGATCGCTGAGTACTGAGCTGTTCAAAATGAAAAACTCATATGAAGAAGCTCTGGACCACCTGGAGACCCTGAAGAGGGAAAACAAGAACCTTCAACGTAAGACAATTACCAAGGTTTCCATAAGATCACAAGATTCTCTTAAATTTGAGCTTGCTAAAACTTAACCTCTCTCTCTGATTCTAAAGAGGAGATCTCGGACCTGACTGAACAACTTGGTGACACAGGAAAGACGATCCATGAGCTAGAAAAAGGAAAAAAGACTGTGGAAAGTGAGAAATCTGAAATACAGACAGCTTTGGAGGAGGCCGAGGTAAAAATCTCCTTTTAAGTCTATTGATGTTTAGCCAACTGATTTTTAAGGAGAGGAAAATCCTGAATGAAAAATGTGATATTTTTAGAAATAAAACATATGCATCTGAAGACATTTCATCTTCACAGGCCACCCTTGAGCACGAAGAGTCCAAGATTCTCCGTGTCCAGCTGGAGCTCACTCAACTCAAGAGTGAAATTGACAGAAAACTTGCAGAGAAGGACGAGGAGATCGAGCAGATCAAGAGGAACAGCCAGAGGGTGATGGAGTCCATGCAGAGTACTCTGGATGCTGAGGTCAGGAGCAGAAACGATGCCCTGAGAATCAAGAAGAAGATGGAGGGAGACCTCAATGAGATGGAGATACAGCTGAGCCACGCCAACCGACAGGCGGCTGAAGCCCAGAAACAGCTGAGAAACGTCCAGGGACAGCTTAAGGTACATCTGTTGAGAAAGTTATCATACAGAGTTCATTTTATGAAAACATCTACAAGATTTATTTACATGAAAAAAAAAATGTGTCCAGGATGCCCAGCTTCACCTTGACGAGGCAATCCGAGGCCAGGATGATATGAAAGAGCAGGTTGCCATGGTGGAGCGCAGGAACAACCTGATGACTGCTGAAATCGAGGAGCTCAGAGCTGCTCTGGAGCAGACGGAGAGAAGCCGTAAAATGGCTGAGCAAGAGCTGGTTGATGCCAGTGAGCGTGTTGCACTGCTGCACTCTCAGGTATTCCCCTAAACAAATACAAATGGTACTTGAGTTTTAAAGGTCCACCAATGGATTTTTTTGTCATGTTTCTTTTTTTATCCAGAATACCAGCCTAATCAACACCAAGAAGAAGCTGGAGTCTGACTTTGTACATATCCAAGGTGAGGTGGAGGATGCTGTTCAGGAGGCAAGAAATGCTGAAGAAAAGGCCAAGAAGGCCATCACTGATGTGAGTAATGCCAAAATTTTGCCTCCACAAAATATATTTCTGTAAACAGAATTACTGAGTGTTAAAAAAAATATGAACATTTCAGGCTGCCATGATGGCAGAGGAGCTGAAGAAGGAGCAGGACACCAGCGCTCATTTGGAGAGGATGAAGAAGAACCTGGAGGTGACAGTGAAGGACCTCCAGCACCGTTTGGATGAAGCTGAAAATCTGGCCATGAAGGGAGGAAAGAAGCAGCTCCAGAAACTGGAAGCTAGGGTATTCCTTTGTTGCTTTGTTTGTTTTAACCATCATTTTACTTCCATTTTGATAAAAAAAAATTATTTGTTTAATAACTATAAACTTCCTCATGTATCAGGTGCGTGAACTTGAGGGGGAGGTTGAAAGTGAGCAGCGAAGAGGAGCCGAGGCCGTCAAAGGTGTTCGCAAATATGAAAGAAGAGTGAAGGAGCTCACCTATCAGGTTTGAAGCTTTTTCTATTTTATCAGTTTACAGATTTCCCACAAGGCTGCATAGCAGTTAATTTATCATTCGCTAACTGCAGACTGAGGAGGACAAGAAGAACATTGTCAGGCTGCAGGACCTGGTGGACAAGCTGCAGCTGAAAGTGAAAGCATATAAGAGACAGGCTGAGGAGGCTGTAAGTTACAGGCTCAGCTCCATTGCACTATGTCATCAAGTTAAAAAAATTTTTGTTTTCAAAGTTATTTGACATAACTTTTATGAATTTGCTCACAGGAGGAACAGGCCAACTCTCACATTTCCAGGCTAAGGAAGGTGCAGCATGAGATGGAGGAAGCTCAGGAGCGTGCTGACATCGCTGAGTCCCAGGTTAACAAGCTGAGGGCCAGGAGTCGGGAAATTGGAAAAGTAAGCAAACTCTTTGAGCTGAAAATATGATTAACATTAACTATTGCTCACAGATTCACCTAAAAATGCTGCTGCGAGTATATATTTTGATTTTAGTTATTTTTTATTTTTTTTCCAGGCAAAGGAGTCTGAAGAATAAGATAAAACCCAGATGAGAGACGAAATGAGAATCATAAAATATGATATTTCATTGAGTTGGTCTCACTAAATGTTCATCAGTAAATAAATTATTTAACAAATCTGTTGCCTGTGGATCTTCTTTGAACAATATAAGGTCAATTTCACCGTCTAATGGACAGCTTTGGGGATTACGGATTACAGATTTCTCACCTGTAATAAGAATCCCAATTAGAATTACTTTATTAATCCCTTGCGGAAAAAAAATTTCTTGCAGTGCACCCGTTTTGGAAGAGGGAAAAATAAGATTGTAAGTACAAATAAGATATAAGAATGAGATAAGATTAGGATAAGAATAAAATAAGATAAGGTAATATTAAAATAAAATAAGATAATCAGTGCATAGGTCTGATGTGGTCAAGATTCCATTCTGAATAAAAGTTTCATTTTAGTTCTCATCCAAAAATAAAAACATAATTTGCATTAAAATATCAACCATTTACCATTACATTTATTAATACTACCTTGGTAGTAGTAATGGTAGGATTGGTTTATGGCATAGAGGAAATGTTGGCCCATATTGACATAGTAGCATCATACAGTTGCTGCAGACTGCTTAACTGCATAATTGACATGCTCTGAGGGATTGAAACTTGAGTATTACAGTATTTTGGACTAAGACAGCAGTTCGAGGAGGCATTGTCAGTTATTTAGGTGTTACCAAACTTAAACTAAAGCTGATACCCTAAGGCTCAGAGTGTGCCAGTAAGATACTCAATACCACCATATCACAAGCAACAGCCTAACCCACTGATGCAAAGGGCCAGATGAAGCCATGTTTATTTGTTGTTGTTGTTCCAGACACTATCACTATCACTATCTAATTTTACCATGAAATCTTCCCGTTCTTAGCTACCAGGACAGGCCCCAGTATGGTCCCCTGTTCTTGTAGCCCATCTGCTTCAAGTTTAAACATGTTGAGCCCTCAGAGATGGTATTTTGCATAACTTGTCAATATAATCCATCAGACAGCTGTGCTTGAGAATACAAGCAGATCAGGGTTTTCTCTCAGCCTATTTACCACAATCAAAGGTTACAGTGCCTGAAATCCATTTAATTAAATGGTCAGTTTGAACTTCAGCAAGTCATCTTCACCATGTTAGGATGCAAAAATGCATTTAGTTGCTGACATGTGATTGACTGCCTAACTTTTTGGATTAACAACAAATTGGACAGATGTCCTTAATAAAGTAGACAATGAGGGTATTCAATCGCAGTAAGGTTTTAGCAGCAGTGGATCAAAAATAACTTAATAAATAATAATAGATAAATAATTCCTCTACTTACTATGTTGAAGCAACCGTTTAACAAATTTTTAAACAACAGTCCAAAAGCAAACAGCCCCCTCCTCCCAGCATCTGCTCCTACACACAAGTTGGCAATCACAATTCTCAGTATGACCGCGTTAGGATAAAAGGAAGAATCCTGCAGTTCATCTATTGAGCATGGATGTTATTTAGTTGTCACACATAAACAAAGTTAATTTATTTTTTGTGTTAATTTTCTCCAAATACCAAAAAAGTATGAAAAAGCAAAGTTCAGACAGTAGGCAGTCATATTTGTTTATACACCTTTTTCCAGTGCCAAAACTTGATGTTATTTGCATCTGTTTGTATTTCCTCTTTATTGTACCCACCTCCTTTAATTTAATCCCTGTGTTGTTTAAATCGGTGTTTCCCTTTCTCCGGTTCTCTGTTGCCATCTCTTTACCATACGTTACCCATCTGTGTGTCTTGGTCTCCTGGTCTTTCTGTTGATCATTTGTTTGTTGTTTTTCCTCATTACATCTTTCTTCGCCATCATGTGCCTCCCTACTTACCATAATGGTCCTCCACCTCTACAAAACCTGAGAAATAACAAATTAATAAAATTTGCATTTAGTAGGTTACCATAGGTCATCCACCTACACCCACTTAGTACTTGTATTAGACACTTTTAGATTAATCCAAATAGTTCATTTAAAATTATTTTAAGGTGGAACATGTCTGTTAAAGAATAAAGCCAAATTCAATCAGATACAAAAACACTAATCATCACCCTAAAAAAAAAAAAAAAAGCAAATAAAATCAGTTTTACCCCCAAAGAAGCCATAGACTGCAGCAAATTAACATCAATCGTCCTCTTCCCTGAAATCTTCTGTTGCCTTTCTCATTGGGTTCACCTTATGTGGGGTGGAGTGATTGTGTGACTGGAAAAACACAGCATGATGTATTAAAATGACAATAAGATTCAACTTGCGCTGCCAAACACTGATGGTCTGATATCATAGCTAAATATGTTGGCATATGCCTAGTTAAGCCATGTTTGGAAGAACAATGCCTGTTGGACAGAAGGTACAAGTCACAGAAATAACTAAAAAGAGCGGAAGGCATCCAGGATGCCTTGTTTATGGAGTCATCAAAGCCAAACATCCCATTCACTTCATGGCTGGTGACTTTCCTCTAAGGACATTACCCTCCCTCCCTAACTGCTTAAAACTCCTTTGATTGACTGAGGGCACATTCCCATCCTGACAATACAAGCTGCAGCTTGGATTTCTTCTGAAAGTAAAAAGGTAATCCCTAATACAGTAGCTGTCAGTCTCTTAGCAATAAAGAAAGGAAGTGCTGCTATCTTGAATCTGTGACCCAAGAAAAGGAAATCCTTTGCTATCATATGGAAGCAAGCTTATCACCAGGATGCCGCAGTTTTTTTTTTTCTTTTTAGCCCTCATGTACAGTATATACATGCTGCACATGGCTCAGGTTCACTTGTGTTATTAAATAGTACTAAATAGTTGTTAAATAGTATTGAACAAATTTTTTTGGGGGGGGATCTTTCAGTATATGAAATATGTATTTTTTACTGCAATTATTCTTATAATACACACCGTAACTCTAAGCCAGAACAAGTTATTTCAACATGACCTAAACCCCAAACTTGCAATATTAAAATCAGGCTAAACACAGATATCTATTTAAAAATCCTGATGTTTTCCACCACCGATCTTGTTGGTAAGCCTAAGGTCTTAAGAGTGAATCTTTACTTAGAGAGTGAGATTCATACACTAACACACAATGAAGCACATTTTCTAAATGGTAAATTCACAAAGGTAAATCATTATAGTCATATTCTTCAAATTGTAAGGGTTCTTAAACAAAACCTTTTGGTTTTTGCTATTTTTATCATTAAAATTGTATCATAAGTGAGTGAAACAACAGTAAAGACATCTCACAATTATGTTATGGTAAAATGAAATAATTTGTAAAAAATAAAGTACACTCCAAGAACAACACAAAAAGCCCTACACTTTATAAAGGGTATAAGTGTGCTTTTATCATAAAACGGCAGAATAATTAAAGTGCTTTACACATCAAAAATGACAGTCTTTGCATATATCTATGTTGTCTATAGTTATGTAGTCTATGTGTTCGCGCGCTCCTGCTGGAAATCTTTCTTAGACTTTTCTATGCTACTTTATGGGGGTCAGTGGTGTTTAACTGTGCAATTTACTTTCTAAATATGCTCTCTGAATGTTATGTGTTCAACAGTAGTAGGATCCCTGCTTTGTATCTGATCTACAGTTATCAAGCCATAGTAATGAATTAATATATCTATTTTGGAGAGAACTGTGACCCTTTTGACATTTTCCTTGCCAGCAAACATGCAACACCTTAATAAACTCATTGTTTATTGTTATTATTAGGACCAACAGCTAGATGTTCTCCAGTATCTATACTTACTTCCTAACTTCATAAGCCAGAATGCCAACAGTTTTGTAAGCGAAGAGTTTTAAGAATGGACTGACTTCATGAAGGACTGAAATCAGCTTCCTATGTCTTATGTTTCATATCAAAGATACCATAAGAACCCGCTGGTTGGTGCAGAGTTATGTCTGTTGGATGATGCTATTGTAGAGCCCCTATTTTTATCTGGAAGAATCCTCTAGAGGCAGGAGTCAAATGTGCACCATGTTAAGCTGGGTACGTGCAGAAGAGTGGTGAGGCTCAAGTGTCATCTAAAGCCTGGGATTAGAAAGAGGTGCAAGTATTACAGAGCCTTTTAGATCCACGTGTTCTGGAAGTTATGATCGATGAATTTCATTAATCTGGTTATTTTATGAGGTGATAGTTATTAACAACTTAGTCCTTGGCTTGAGCAGTACAGAAAATAAAGCATACATTGTAGGCCGTTGCTCTTGTGAAGTACAGTGCAAGTCTGAGGTGTATACCCCATCACTTTGGGCATAATTAATTTCCTATTACCTTTAGCACTAAATTTAGTATTGACTGGGTTCAAAAGTTTGTCTTTATTGTAGTCTAATTTGTATACATGTATTTCAGTACATACAAACACTACATAAACTTCTACTGATATCTGGTTAAATTCTTTCAAGCTGATGAGAGAGTGCTCTTTTTTGACAAACCCTCTTTGCATTTTAACTGATTGGTTTCATGCATCCCACCTGGCATTTAGACACAGATGTTCAATAAGGTTGAGGTTTGGGCATTTTAAAGACTTAATGTTAGTCTACTTGAACAATTTCATAACGAGGTTTATTAAATTTTGGAAGATGGCTCAGTTGAAACACCTCCGTGTGTTCAAATTTCAGCTCTTCTTTTAAGGCAAGGCTTAAAACTTTCCTTTTTCATAAAGCTTATAGTTAGAAAGGCTCAGGTTATCCTTAGCTATCTCATTAGTTATGCTGCTATAGGCTTACTGTAGACTGCTGAAGGACATGGGAATCACTTTTCATCATTCTGCCTCATTCCACCTCAGTTCTGCAGTATTAGTTATTTCAAATTATGTTCTCTCTGTATTTTTTTGTCAGAGTTTGTCACATTATCTATTTATTTTCTAGACAGAGCAACCTATTGAGCTAGTGTACTGTTATCTTTTCTAACATGTACATTACGTATAGATCAGTGCCTCTATGTTCCTCTTGTGTGGCAGCTTCTCTCTCCTGGAACCCCCAGTCATCTTCAGCAGATGGCTGCTCACTCTGAGCCTGGTTCTGCTGGAGGTTTCTTCCAGTTAAAAGCATGTTTTTTTCTCTCCACTGTCACTGCATGCAAGTCAACAATATAATACAGGCAAATATGCACTGTCGCCAAAAGGCCAACAAGGAGGAGCGTGTTCTGCAAAGTCATTGAATCGATGCAATCAGCTGGTTTCCTTGAGACAGAAAACAAAGAGGCAATCTGACTGTACGAATTGAATAAATTCCTTCAAAGTGCCTTGAGATGATGTGCTGTGAATGGGTGCTATATAACTTGTAATGAATTGAACTGATCTATTACTGCATATTTAACCTTGCTTTGATCTGAGAAAGTGCCAACCCTCAAAAAGGCCCAGCTCCAAATTCAAGACATCAAAGCTGAAAATGGACAGATGCTTGAATGGGCAAAATAAACAAGCTTTCTGGAGAAGAGTTTTCTCAATCCATGAGACATAGTTTGACTAATTTGACATTGATGACACAAAGTTTGTAAAACCTAAGAGCTTCAAAGCTGAGGCCAGTGTATTAACAGTCAAACAGTATGTCAACTAAAAAGAAGGGTGTTTTGGTGTTTTCATAAAAACCCAGTTTATGGGAGGAAAAAAAACAGTTTAAGAGTCAGTTAGTATCCACTGAGATTTCGCTCCACACATTATTATTTATTTAAGAAGTTTGCTCGTAATTTGTGGACTTTAAACCAAATAATAGTTAAACTGTATGAATATATAATATTTACTTTGTTGTACCATTTAACACTCTATAAAAACAGATAATTAATTAGAAGAATGTAGTTACTGTGAGATTAATGACCATTTAAGTGTATGTTACCTATCGACCAGGCCTGAAATAGTGACAAATGGTTTATCTATTCAACCAGCATTTAATATGGTCAATTTTAAACTGTATTATACATTCACTGATCAATATGGGGGCAGTATTACGCGTGAAAATAACACGAAAGTCTAATAAATAATCATTAAGAGCTGAAGTGAAAAATATCAATAGCATTTTAATGAACAAATATATAAACATTTAGATATCTAATTCATAATGAGACTGACAAAAATCTTTACAAAGTCATCCTTCATGTTCCACTGTTTCATATTATGTGTACAAAATGAGGTGGCACTGGCACACAGAAAAGGAATCGTTCCAGCTTAGTAAACAACAATGTCAGCATAATGAAAAGCAAAGCTACAGCAAAAAAAAAAACAATCTCAGAAAATCCAGAGGATGTAAACATACAGGGTGCTGTACTACAGTATGTATCCATTTTTACTCCCTGTGCCTGCAGAAGTTCAAATCCATTCTGATCCCATCTGTTATTCACTGACCAGCTGAGTATGAATAGCTAACAATACAAAATATCCCATACATTAAAAAAAGCAGTACAGAGATGTCATTTATAATAAGCAAACAGAATCTGTGATCAGTTTAAAGTGTGTCTTATTTTCATATACAACCTATAGATGCATGAATATTCAGTGATTCAAACAAAATTTACAGAATTATAATTTTTTTTTGTTCAACATAAAAGATTTTCATTGGGCAGTATGTCGCTCATATTTGTTATCTTCACTGTTTGCTGTAAGAGATATAAATCTTCCGTATGCCATCATTCCCTGTAGGCTTCACTGAAGTCAAATTCATCTGCAGCTTCTTCACGTGCATGTTTATCTTAAAAGGCTGCAGTGCTGGACGCAGACATAAAATGCTCATCAACTTTTATGTACACATATCTCTAAAGTGTTCAAAATATCATGCAAGTAAATACCATCATTTGAAATAAAGCAATACTTCGGCCAACATTAAGCTGTAGGCTGCAAAGCTCTGCAAACTTACTTTCCGTTAGGTTACAAGAGACTCACGGAATATCTTGTGGCCTTGGTCTGTTCTATAAGTTCCCGTCATGCTCGGGTCCAGAAGAGATGGGAAAGTTTGTTTTGTTTAAGTAAACACCTGTTCTGATATGCAAATCTTTCCAAATCTTTCCTATATATGTCTATATATACAAACTGAGTGCGCTTATGGGAAAAAGTAGAAATCTAGAGTCTGTTCTTTATGTTAAATCTGAACCACAGTGTAGAAATCAATAAGATAAAGCAGGGCAGCAATCAGGTTGGTTCCTGTCAGGTTCTGTCATCAGAAAACTTCAGGCATGGTTCCTGCAGCAACCTTATGCTGTTCTCTTTACCAACTGTGCTTCTTTTAAAGCTTTCAAATATGAGCATATTTTAATATATTCCTGGAACAAATGAGTATCTTTAAAACTGAGCTGCTTCTATTCTTAAGGATGTCTTTCGCACAGAATGTCAACAGCTGAGATCCAAATGATCCTGTATTTCAAAATGACGAGTGCAACAAGGCACTGTGGGATGGAACACCAGGCTGACAGAGAAAAATGTTAGTTTACAAATACTTATTCGAAGAAAACTTTTAAAAACATACTACAGGTAAGACAGCAGCCAGTTAAATCAATGACCGAAAAGACAAGAGAGCATGAATCACTGCACTGAGATTCATTATAGATTTCACTATGAGTACTCCAACTTCTCTCTGTCCAGTAACACTTTTTTTCACAGCAGATAATGTTTTTACATTCATTTAGTGGAAAAATGTGTCTAAAATTAATTGTTCTAACATAGTGGTGCATTAACTATTTTACAGGAATTTTATGCCACTGTATATCACCTTGAAAGAAGCTGTAGGGTTAACATTTTTAAATTTTTCAAAAATAGGTTTATGGTGAATCAAACCAAGTTTTAATAAAAAACTCAATCTATACTTAGATGTTTAACAAATTAATAGAACATAAGTCCAAATACTGTTTAGTAATTATAATGCTATAAAGTTTAAATTTAGATTTAAAAGTGTCTCAAAGAATAATAGCATGTAGTATTTTGGCATTGATGTGGGTTACGCTTGTTAAATTACACTGTACATGCTGTGACCCCTGTCCTAAAAGGGCAGATCAAATAAAAAACTTGACAGAAGTGTCAGTTAGGGTACACATAATAAAACAGAAAGCTTCTGCCACAGTGAATCAAGCTGAACAATTCAAATAAATAAAAAAAAGAGATTTCAAAAAACAACATCAAAAGCAATCTATAGGCTACATTCTCCATACAGAAGCATTCACAAGTGTATAATTCCAAAGTTGACAACATTTTGACAATGCAAGTTACAAAAATACATCTTAGAGTGTCTAATCAGTTCACCAGCTGATGCATAAAACACTGAAAATTGCAATATCAGCAGAGCATATTGAGGATTCCTCATAATTATCATTGTATGGATGTAAATAGTGAGGAGACTGTTATTGCATTCAATGTCATAGTTCTTATGGACACATTAGTTAATCAGTCACCTGTTCGATTCTATTTTCTTGGACAACATCTAACTTGACTGGAAGCACTTTTTTTAAAACCACTGAGCAGTTATAAAGCATCTCGTTAAAACCCACTGTTAATCTTACAATGCAGTGAAATGCAAGAATGTCTATTGTCCTGAAACCTGTGGGTTTTTTTTTTTTTTCGTTGTTTTTTTTTTTGTTTGTGGTTGCTTTTATGATATTGACTTTTACCATGTTTTATTTTTAAGCTTTTGTGAGAATAGCTTCGTTGGAATTATTCTGACTGAATAAGTCAAATCATTTTGAGGCTACAGCTAAGTTCTACCTTCATCTTAAAACAGCTGTTGCTGCAGTAGCTCTTTCTACTTTATGTACTGTAAGATGAAGTGTACGAGGACTGAACATGCAAACAGAAACAGGCACAACAGAAACATGGAGGTAATTAGTTTCAAAGCTCATGCATGTAAAAAAAAAACATGGCTTAGAACTCTAAGGAGAAACATGAGGTGTATCTTTGCTGGCTTCCAATTCATGTAGATGTTCTAAAACTTTAAGACAACTTGCAGAATCAGCTAATGTTCTATTTCTTTTGAGTGAATATTCAACTCTAACATTTAGGATCTGATCTTCAAAAGTTTTGTATCTATTAAAACACGTGCAAACTTGTTAGCACAAGAAAAGTGATGTTCGTACAAGGTGCAAAGCAATTTGCTTGCGCAAAATCTTATCCTATCTTGATTCAATCAGGCGCTGCACAGTAGAGCAATCATTAGCACTTTTGTTTCTCAACAGGAAGACCCTTTGTTTAATACTGGATTCTGTCTGGATTTTGCATGTTCTCCTTCTGCATGCATGGGTTCTCCCCAGTTATAATGGTTTGCTTCCACAGTTCAACATCATGCGTGTAAGGTTAATTTGCCTGCAATCTTGTTCTTTGGTTTGAGCTCATAGTTTTAACTGTTCTGACCATTAGAAACAGGCTCCAAACCCTAAAACTCTGTAAAGAACAAATGGGTAAACTGTGGACTGGTTGATAAACTAAAGAGAATTTTGGTCCTGTTCAAACTGGAAATATCTTTGATAACAATTAAACGCAAAATTGACCACTTTACTTTTTCTTTTTGTGAAGAAAAACCAGCATGCAGTTTAATAATTTCCCAACTTCTGCACTGTTCAACAGCAGAAAGGGAGTTTCCAAATAAGACTATTTGCTCAAACATATTTCAAACTGTACACTTTAAGTTTACACTGTCTTCACAGGAGAGTGGTCAGTTATATAACTGGTTTAGTTTTGAAACTAAATGCTGCAGGTGTCATTTAAGGACAACACAAGACGTGTCTGACGAAAAAAAAAAAAGAGTTGGATGTCTCATCCTGCACCCGACTCTATAACATTTACATTTAGAGGCTTCATGGAAGAGAAATGCCTTAGATCACTTTCTGTAAAAACATGTATAAGACACAAATGCTGCAACACTCCTAAAGTACAGTACAAAGTTGGAATGCAGAACTTCACCCAATAACAGTAAATGTGCTTTTGCACCTTTTATGATCTCAAATAACTGACATCCTTGAAAAAAAAATCACCTTTTTAATGAATTGTTCTTCACTTTGATTCTTATTAACTGCCTTAGCAACCTTTCTTTAGCTGTGAAATGTGGAAGATAAAAATAAAATCTTATGATCTTATCAGGTTGTGCTGCATGCAACCTCATTACATTCCCCTTCCCATATTTTACACTGAAGCTTTTAAAAAGCCTAACCAAATGTATAATAAGGCATAACAAAATACCAGGAGCTGATCCTATGAGTAGTTGGTTGAAATAAACGACAAATAACGTCACAGTTGGTTTTTGATATGACCTTGTGTAGATCCAAGCCTAAATGTGAGAAGAAGGAGCATGTCAGTGTGTGTGGATGTGTGAGAGATGGAAGAGGGGCAGAATGAGCTGAATGAAAAGAAGGGTTCCTATAGAGGACTGCAGTGAAGAACCCCGTCCACACTCTGATGTGTTTTCCTGTGGAGGAAATAGAAAAACATATTTCACATGGAAAAATGGAAAGAAAAACCTTCTGAATGTATTTTGTGTATCTTAACCTGCAATAATTGATTTGTAGCTCAGAGTTTTGCTGTATTGCAAAATCCAGTTTATGACACATACTTTATTATTAGTCTAAAAAAGTGGAAAACCAGTCAAACAACAAATTCTATTTTTTTATTTTTATTTTAAAGCTACAGTGTGTAATTTTCAGCGACATCTAATGTTCAGACTGCAGACTGCAGCAACATGAACATCTCCCCCCCACCGCTTCTCCCCCCCAACAGTACGGCGAGCGTTACAGGACAAAATGCCTTCCACGATGTCCGCATCATCTACCTTCTCAAGTGATGAGGTTTGCTTACATTGATAATTTTAATACTGCCATCTATTGTTCAGTACCGTCTCAGTTCATCTCTCTCAACTTGCCGTAGTTACTTTCGAGCGTAATAGGCAATCTCGCAATCGCTAGTTTGTTGGATCTGCGCTGCCGTAGCGCAAAGATGTCTGCTTCCATGGCTGCGAGACCCGCTCCTATGTAATTATAAATAACGAATTCTAAGGCAACGTAAATATTAAGCGGCTGAGCTCGTAGATGATGATAGATAACATAGTTATGTATAATATATTACATTTCTGACTGTTAATCCCTGTAATTATTACACACTGTAGCTTTAAGTAAGGCAGAAAACATTTATGTTTGGAGTTCCACAAGCTTCCCTTTAGCTGACTGGGGCATTTTTTCAGCTATCTGCAAAGGAGCTTTGTTCGTAATTAGCAGTGGAGCACATCTGAATTGCAGAATAGCCTCCAACTCCTTTTGTTATGCAGCTGACTCAGTCTAATGTTCTACTGCTGTCATGTTTATTGACATTGAACTGCTTTGCCAACAGAGGGAGAAAGTGAGAAAGCCGCTTCAATACTTTGATTATTTTAAAATCTTCCAAATAAAAATAGAAAATCTAGCTAAATCAAGAAGAATGAAAAAGCTTTGAGTTTTGAGAAATATTAGTTGATGGACTAAATGTTGCTAATTAACATCTTTATTCTAATAACAGTAGAGAAAGTTTGGGAACTCCTGCAAACAGATAATAGGGTGCAACTACTTAAAACAAAGGAAAGTTTTATTTAACTTCTTCTGACAAAGAAACCCCACATTTGTCCTTAATAATGTCCTATGATAAGCTCAGACTTTGAAGCACAAATATATTGAATTTTACTTACTAAGGCACTGTAGTCAAAGCAGGAGGTTGGGCCTTTACGATATCGTGCATTACTCAGTAGGTCACATGGATTTTCCTCCTGAACTGTTCACATTAAGTTAAAGAAAGCCAACTAGACACACTTCGTACATTTTCCACTTTTAGCTCAAATAAAACCACATAAAGTGAGCGAGAGCAGAGAGGATACACTCCCTCTTTATCTGGGACAGTCTCTCAATCTCACAGGAGCTACAGGGCAGCGTCTCAGCCACCACAAAGAGCAGGTTGGTGTTTTCTATACGCTTTGAGTGGAACAGCCTGTGGGAGACAATGATTGATGGTCAGCCAACCCCATACAGACAGCGCTGGCCTTACAGCACAGATAAAAAGTGCACTTTAACATATTTTGCTGATGCTGGAGGTAGTGCTGACCGCGAGCAGTTTCCGCAGTCCTGCAGGACATTGTAGGAGTTGGTGGTGTTTGTGAAGTAGAACTGGCTTTGGATGGTAACACAGCTGCTTTGTTTGGTCTCAAATCCATCAACAAAGGCATCATCTAAAAGAGAAAACGCACAGATATCAAGTTCTAGATTTAAACAGTTTAATTTGGGGAGTTTAGTGGTTGTGAAATTGTATGTTGGGTTGATTGTGACATAAAGGGAAAGCAATGATTTGAAATCAGCATACTGTGAGTTTCCTTTGAGTTGATGGGTAAGTGGAATTATAGAGTGAAGCACTTTGACTGGTCAGCAAAGTGCTACACAAATGTATTGAATTTGAATAAATCAAACTGCCTCAGCATGTTGTTTTTCTTTTTAGAAAGAAACTGAACCAGGATATGATTATGTCAGTCATTTTGTTAATGAACTCCTGTAGCTACTAAAGTTGAAATATTTTCTTTTTTTAGAAGGATTTACCGTGGTAGAGCCAGCTACTGTAGACAAGTCCATACAAAAGTTGCTGAATCACTGACCTAAAAAGATCCAAATAAAAAAATTAATTAAAAAAAAAACACTCCACTCTGGGAAAATCAGTAAAGCAACACCAAATAAATGACAGTCAATTAGCAGCAAACAAGTCCCGATGTGCACATATGTGGACTGATCTAAACACATGTTTTGTAAAGTGTTTGGTGCATCTAGTTTTACTAGGTTTGCAGAGCTCTCACCATGCCAGTGTGGACGTCCACCATGCCAGGCTTAAGACGTCAGTTATGGACGGCTGCAGGAACAGTAAACAGTAAGACAACAGTGCATCTCCTCTACCCTCATCTAAACCGTGCCTGTGTGGCTCACCACATATATGCTTCTTGCCGCTGCTCCGGTGTGACTCCTGCTAACCATTTCACACGCTGACTGGTACTGAAAAGACTGTCGGCGAGCGAAGATGGAGTTGTTGTAAAGTGCATACATAAGGAAAGGGTCCACATCACCGAAGAAGCGACCAATCTAAGATGAAATGTGAAAACATGACTCTTTATTTGGTGTTTAAGGGTCCTCCATCACAATAAGCCACAGCATCATGACCATAATGTCAGATTTTTCTTAACAATTTGAAAAAATGTCACCTGCTTCCAGTGATCTCTCTGATTGGACATGACAAGGAAGCCCCCATCATCGATAAGGTAACATTGCAAGTCCTGCAAACGACACCAAGAGGTTTGACCCACAGAACGTCTTAAGTTTGACATGAAAATGTGAAATAAGTTTTCCTTAACAACTCCTACCATGCATTCCTCTATGCCAGCCACTGAACACTTTTAAGAAAAGGAAACTTGATACTCTGTCCTTCCATATTTGAATACAAAAACTATTTAAATACCTACTTACTCTTTGGTATTTGGTTCCTATTTGTCTGATACAAATCACTTTATAACTGTAAAGTGCTGTGAAGGAGTACTGCATATGACACAGTCTGAAAAGATTAAAAATAAAGTTTTCTTACGTCTGTGTTCACTTCACAGTCCATCTCACAGCTTCTGGATGGTCCACACTATGAGGAAAGAACAGTTCTGGTCAAGTTTCTAAACAAAGATAGATCATATTTCATAGGTCAATTTTAAAATAAAATAAAAACATATATAAAAAAGCAAATATGCTAATTCCTTTGCAAAGCAATATATGATTCCTTCCCGCTATAATCTCAACCCCCACCCCCGTGCAGGGGACCCAAACATTTCGCCTGGTCGGCCATGCCCATAATTCCCCCTAACAACCCCTCCTTTCAGAGGCATAGACCTGTATTGGGTATTGCAAGCTAACAAAAAACCCAAACGACTCCCCATTCCTAAGGGGGGACCCGTTTGTCTGGTTCAACTTGTATGTTTTCTAAGCCAAAACAGGCTTTTTTTTTGGGGCCACTCTATAAAGCAGGGGTGCTTATTACGTCAATCGCGATCTACTGGTCGATCGCGGAAGCAGTACTGGTCGATCACAGCGTGACGTAAAAAAATATATTTGTCAGCCTATCAAACATCCCGTCACTACATTGACATACAGGGCAACCATTTATATGACAACTGAATGTCACGCTCATGTATAAATGATGACCCTAGCGCAGTAAAACTTACAAGCTAGTTAGCGAATTGCCTCAGATTGTAAGCCCTTGGTAAAGCATATGCTGACCAGAATTTGTGAGAAAGCTGGACCAAGTAAAAAGGCAAAAACATCATCATCACTTTTATACCGCATGGGAGGTGGACTTTTTTTTCACAATGTCATTTTCAAAGTGCGTTTGCCTCATCTGCCAGTCTACCATCACATTACCAAAGAAGTGAAATGTGAAGCAGCATTTTCGGACTGTTCATGGAAAATCGACTTTCCGCCAAAAAGCCAGGTGAGAAAGAGAGAAGTGGAGGAACTAAAATCTCAGCAGTCATTTTTCACTCAAGAAACTTCAAAAGCGAAAGCTACCACCAAAGCATCGTTCCAGGTGAGTCAAGCAATCATTAAAAAGTCCTTCCAGACTGAGAGATGGTAAAAGAAGCATCCGTTAAAGCAGACTTTAAAAATAAGGCAGAGATATTATCTTTAATCAAAACTCTACAGCTATCAAGATCTACAGTTACACAACGCTGTAAAACCATGGCTGAGGTTTCAACCCAGCAAATGTGCAAGGACATCAGAGATTGTGAGGTTTTTTTTCCTACAATTGGACGAATCTACAGATTTGAGTGACACAGCCCAGAACTGTATTTTCATTCCTACGTTGTTTAGTGGTCTCACTGCAAAAGAGGAGTTATTGACAGCACTTCCCATGATGGAACAGACTGGATGAGAGACCATTTTACAGCCGTTTAAAAAACTTTATTGGGAAATCTCAGCTCCCAGTGTACAAATTGGTTTCTATCACCACAGACGAAGCACCTGCAATGATTGGACGTGTGAATGTATTTATTGCAAAGTGCAGGGAGGACGATGCGTTCCCAACTTCTTGAACCACCATTGCATAATCCACCAGCAAGCGTTATGCGCTAAAATGCTCAACATGAAAGAAATGGATGTGGCAACAAATATCGAACAACAATAAATTTTAAACAACAACAAATATGTTCTAATCGAGCCAGATCTCTTCAAAGATGGTTATTCCGTGCACATCTGGAGAAGGCTGACTGCGACAAGTCTAAGTTGTTGCTACATACTGATGTGAGATGGCTTAGTCGTGGGAAATTCCTGAAAAGATTTAGAGAACTCTGTCCGGAGATTAAAGAGTTTTTCCGTGTATCTAGACATGTAGAATACAAGCAGCTAAATGATCATCAACGGCTGTTGGACTTGGCATTTTTAACTGATCTGACAAACTTGTTGAATTAATTAAGCCTGAGCTGCAAGGAAAATACAAAACAGTGACCAATATGATTAGTTCAGTTAACGCTTTCAAATGAAATATGCAACATTTAGCCTTAAAGCTGCAGCCCCATGATTTGGCAAATTTCCAGAACCTGGCGTCAGAGCTGGAGACACAAGAGAAGGCCCGTGAGCAACTTGACATTGCATGCTACATTGAGCAGATGAACAACTGTCTGTCAGAGTTTGACAAACGCTTTTAAGATTTTCTTTGCTTGAGCCAGTTGCTGCATTTATGTGCTAACCTTTTCAGGAAGATGATGAGGTTGATTCACTCACATCAAACCTTGTAGCGCTGTTTCACTTGAACTCTTCTAGAGTGGAAGATGAGCTTTTGACTCTAAAAACTGACATTGAGTTGAAGTCAAGAGCTCATGGACAGTTCTGGAACTTACTCACAGAAGTACCCTAACCTGAGGAAATGTGCTACCTCCTTCACTGCCTTTTCATACACGAAGATCATTAAGTCCAACTACCGTTCCACCATGACTGATGAACATTTGGAAATGTGCTTGAGGCTGGCTGTCAGCAGCTACTGTCCGGACTATGCATCCCTGACTGATTTAATTCAGTGCAAGTCATCAAAGTAAACTCAGGTAATTACTAAAAATGTAACAAATTACTTATTATGTGTGTTGTGCAATATTGGCTTATTCAGTTATGCAAGGTACATAAATGGTAAATGTTTTTTTTTACTTTTTTGGAACAAATATGCACATGGAAATACAGATTTAAAGCAGCACATAGAAATTACATTAAATATAACATCAAGGAAGTGAAAATGGAGGAGAAATTAAATGCATTGATAAAATATACAAGCTGAACTAAAAGCTCAAATGATGTACTGTAAAGTATGTTGAACTGTAAAGTGCCTTGAGATGACATGTGTTGTGAATTTGGCGCTATATAAATAAACTGAATTGAATTGAATTGAATGTACTGTAACACTGTGATTAAGCTCTAAAAACAGGGGTGTACCTTGTGTGACCCCTGTCGGTTATCAGACACATTGCTGGCCAGGATTTTAAACTTGTCCACCCACGCCTCCAGGTCGAGCTTCACTCCAACTACTGTGTGACCAGAGAGCAAACCACATGAACACAAGAAGGAGTAAAAAACATCTGAAAACGTTCTAGTTAAAAAGTAAAGTCATTTCCTAAATGATGGGTGTGAAAAGGTTTTTCTCACCAGAGGGTTTGAGCAGTTTTCCCCCTAAATTGACCTCGACAGCTGAGCTAACCAGGATTCCCGTGGTGCCATTTTCAGCTTCAAAAGGGTCATCATCTGCTGTTCAGCACACAACGCATCAATGAACTGATATACATGTAATCTTGTGTTTAACAAAATAACTCTGGGGTTTTTAGGAAAAAAAAAAGAAGCACATGCTATCAGAATACGGTTAGAATAAATCAGTGAATGTGGCGCTGCTGAGATTCTAATAAAGTCCAGGCTGCCCTGATATAAACATTTAACTTTTAGTTAGATGTAGTTTCTCTGATCTTCCTCTTGATGATACGCCATTGCTTTTTATGGAGTTTAGGAAAGGCCAATAATCAGACCAATAAAAGGGAAAGTTACAGAGGTTATTAAAATCACATTGGTAGTTGATAATATTTATACAAACAAATTGTTTTAGAAACAATTGAAATCAGCACCATTACAAAGCATGAAGTGCTTTAAAACCTTCTGGTGGATTTCTCTGGTGACCGTTGATTTGATCAAAACTCATTGAACTAACACATTCATATGGCATAAAGGCTGATGGAAAAAGTTTGATCCTAATTTAAATGTAAAATAAACTTTAACCTAAATAGAGAACTTTGGATCATTGAGAAAGAGTTGAGTTTTTTTTTTTTTTTTTATTAGCACAAATAAGACATTCCCCTCTATGTTTAATTTCCTCTAGTTCAGGAATAACTTAATAAAATGAGCCTTACAGTAACCTATGTGAGTGGGTATGATTGTGCATGGTGGGTATTGAAGCATAGACTCCAACTGCATCCCACTCTTTATGAAGGTCCTCTAATACCTTAAACAG
The DNA here is from genome assembly GCF_000732505.1 of Cyprinodon variegatus. Lineage (NCBI taxonomy): Eukaryota > Metazoa > Chordata > Actinopteri > Cyprinodontiformes > Cyprinodontidae > Cyprinodon > Cyprinodon variegatus. The sequence goes on along the minus strand of NW_015151793.1, from coordinate 109,739 downwards.
CTTCAAAGGTTTACAGATTCTTTATTGTCACAGCATAAATATTAGTCACACAGAGATTCAGATGCACCGTTCAGGTGATGGTCAAACATTAAAGCAACACTGTATAACTTTTGAGCCCAGTATTAGCTCAATCTTATATTAGTTAGCTTTTCAGCTTACCAATTGCGAATTGTTAGGTCAGCAGTCTTCCTTTAAATTCATAGGTCAATTAAATAACTTTGAGAAACAGTTTTGTTTGGTTTTATTGGTTGCATATACAGTGACCTAAGGTCATATTTTTGAGTTGTTTTATTATAAATATGTAAATATTTGTTTTCATTTTGTATTTTTTGTTAACATTTTTTTTAAATAATGTATCTATAGAGACTGTGAGTGAACAGTCAACACCACTTCAACTCTGTCTTCATTGAATAACAGGTTAACTCTAAATCTGATCAGTCTCTACTATCTCTGCTTAGAACATTGTTCTATTCTGTTTCAATTTATGAATCAAATTATTAAAATAAAAAAACTTTTCAATATTATAATTTAGGCAAGTAGTAGTGTTAAATGTTAAGCTAAATATTTAAATATTCTCTTACTCACATGCTCTCATTGAAGGTCTGAACATGTAGCCTTTGTTATCCAGGCTTCGTCTGTAGTAATCTGAATTAAATGGTTCTGGATCCACATCCCACAACTCAGCAGCTCTGAGGACCAGAAACACACTTGATGAAAATATGTTAAAGCAAAGATTTCTAGAAAATGTGTGCCCTCCTCAAAAATGTTCTGCTTCTCTTGCTGATTTACTCACATGTTGGGAAAAACTCGTGTTATTCCCCCATCTGTGGATGCAAAGACAGCCAGGAAGCCATACCTGTAATTTCAGTCAATCAGCATTAGTTTGTTTTGTCATGATTAGGAGGGTTTCATTTCTGTGTAATGTGTTGCTGACTCACGCATTTAGATCCTTGTTCCTCCAAACACGAGAAGCAAGCTGACCAATAATCCTAGAGTCCAGAATAAGGTTGTGGATGAGGCCTTGGTCACCTGCAGCAAGAATAAAAAAGCCCATTATTTTTCTTGTGTGTATCTAAAGAGGAGTGTTAATACTACACTGTCTTTTCACCCACATTCATCAGACTCTGGGGAGTTCTCCAGCATAAGAGTGAGGAAGTTCTGCAGGAACTGTGTGTTGTTATCAGAAAGCTGCAGATTTTTGCAATATTCCCTACAGAAAAACAAAAGTGTAAATAAAATACTTCCTATATCTAAGACAAAATCAAAGAAGGTAAAGACAGCCACCTTGGAGCCAGGAAAACATGCCCCGAAGATTCAAAGGAGCTCGGCAGCAACGACTGCATGTCTAAAGCAGAAAACAGAGAGAACACAAGATATTTTGATTTTACCTCTCATTGCTGTTGGTTATCAGAATGAGATGCAGCACAGAGCAAGGAGCCCGCCTGCCTGTACTCACACTGGAGCTGCAGCATCACATCACTCAGGTCTGCCTGGATGTAATACTCATTGTAGGGAGGTAATACCAGGCCAAGGCTGCAGGTGGAAGCGTCCCAACAAACAGATGCATATGAGAAAAGAAACAGAAGAGGAACGTAGCCTTATTTATCTCTCTCTATATATCTATATATCTATATATATATATAGATATATAGATATATATCTATATATCTACATATCTATCTATCTATATATATATATGTGTGTGTGTGTGTGTGTGTGTGTGTGTTGTATTTGTTTGAGCTCACCTATAATCAGTGCCATTGATAGGAGTCCAGGTGTACCCTCTGTATGCCTCATCGATGTATTGCTGCATTTATACAGATATAAAGATGTTTTAACAAAGATAATCGAGTGGTCATTAACAAAAATGTTTTTAGATTATTTTCACAATCTTTTACATTTTTGAGTCTCAGCAGTGATCAGTTTATATGCTGTAGGCAGATCGAGATGTTTCATTAAGGTGGTAGTCATTGCTAGTTTTTGCCAGTATTTGCAACTCTGGTAAAACCCAGGATAAATAGTAATTTAGTGCAACAGAATAAATTCCCACTACACAGTTGGTAAAAATAAAACATTGATTACATCTATCTAGGGGCGAAATACAAAATCCCTTATGGAAAGCATCTTTTGTTATAAGACTACTTCACAGCACTTTTAATGATATGGTTTAGAGTGACACCAAGTGGTCACCATACATATCAGATCATAAACCCATGTAAAACCTATAAGAAGAAAAATATGTTTATATATATTACATATTTATGATTTAGACATAAAATTATATCTGAATATAGTCAGAAGGAAACATCTTCTATAAGTAGCTCTGATAGATTCATCTGTAAGAAAAAAAGGAGTTAAATAGTGTTTTATAGTTTCCTGTGCTAATCTGAATTTGTATATATTTTTTAATTGAATTCTTGCAAAAAACTGCTTTAGCAAAGGCAATAAGCAAAATCTTCAATTTACTCACTTTATCAACAGACTTAATTAGAGTTTTTATCTGCATCTCCCCTGTTCCTCCATCAATCATCTGCCGCCGAATCTGAGTAAAAAAAAAACAAACAAAGCAAAAAGGCAGTTTTAGTTAGATCCCGTTCATGTTGAGCTTTGTCCCCAAGACAAACAGAGGAGGCTAATGAGAGCCCAAGTCAATATTAAGATATTGTAATTTAATATGCTTCTCACCTCCTCTTTATTAGCGTCTTCTACCTCTGCATCCAGGAAATCCAGGGTCACAGGTTCAGGAAGGTTAACAGGCTGAGAGGATTCAATTAAACACCAAATAAGCCAAAAACAGAAATAATTCAACCTGATACATATCAATTTCTTATTATCCACACATAGGGCACCTTTGGCTGAAGATTAGGATGAAGGAGCAAATATCCATTCGGATCGATGGCAAAAATGTAGCCATTGGCTCCAAGCTGTTGCAGACAACAGAAGAGGGTGTTAAACTGCTCTTTCTAGCAAATCAAACATAAAGATTAAGTTCCACCTACATTATAGCGTGGCGTCAGTCGCTTTATCTCATCTAAATGTACATCCACTCCCATGACGCCTAATATCAGCTGATTCTGAGAAAAAAAACATGAAGGACAAAATGTTAAAAAGTTAAAAACCCAATGGTTATGAACTTTCAAGCTTCTGTCATTATTTGCTGTGGATTTGCTACCTGTGAATTTCCATTCATAGTGAGATTAAAAACAGGCAAAGTCCCTGTTACTACCAGGCCAAGTCCCTGTAAAGAACAGGTTTAGAACAGCACCAGTTACATCAAATGTTTCACCCTTTCCCCTGTGTATTGAGCTTATATGCTGTTTTTGATTAAATATACTCAGCTTCCCACCAGAGCATCTTGATACACGTTGGTCCATTGAACTTGCTTGGCCACACTGCCTGCCAGAACCATTGGACGCCCCAGCACATCAAGGTATTCCTGATTAAAAATACAGACATAACGTAAGCAGATGCAACCTTTAAAGGAAATTCAACATCAAACCACAAACTTGGTGTGTTGCAAAATAGACAAAGATGCTTTAAGTGAAACATTGACTAAGGGATCAGCTGTGTCAGAGGGACCACACCAACCCACCTGGGTATTAATCCGTATAGCACAGATGGAACGGATCTCAAAATAGTAACCTTGCAGGCCACAGAGGGGGGAAAAGACAGACAGACAGAGAGAGAGAGGGAAAAAAGGAGTATGTGCATGAGATCAGATAAAATGCATTGTGGGGCTCATGAATGTTCCAGATTTGAGATTTTACTTAAAACTGTGACCCAGTCACCAAAATCTCCCTGACAGAGAGCTTGAAGAGCAACACTTCACAGCATTAAATGTCAGTGCATTTGCTTAAATCATCAAAGGACTTGTCTGCGGAAAGCCTGAAAGCTGTCAAAGAACACAGATTATGCATTCAAAACACTGAACTGCTGCTAATCCAGTTTAATCCATTTCTCTCTAATCAAATTCAGGCACACAGATTTTCTTTTATTATAAGAGGCTTAGAAAAAAACTTGCATTGTTCTCACTCAACAATGTTTTTTGTATTTGTATTTTTTACATAGCTGAGATCATGTACATGAGCTTAATTACTAGAACATATACTAATAATGTAAAATTTGTTATAAGTAAATGACATTTTTTTTTTTAAATAACACAGCTGCAGGTATTTTTGGGGGGTTTGGTCTTTTATCAGTTTTGCTTATCTCTAAAATCATTTTTCCTCCACTTCTTTGCAAAACAGATCATATTAATTTCCGTTTATTTCTGCACTTAAACTGGGCAATGCTAACAAATGTGCTTTAAAAACAAACCCAATAATAGACTTATCTGATCTTCAGGTTTGCGTGTCTTAAAAGTGAAAAAATGTAGCAGATCTTTATAAAATGCGCATAGTGATATGTGTTCGTGTGCGCAAACAGACAGTGTGTGCAAACCATTTTTTATGGGTGTGCCTTCATTAATATGCAGAATACATTCTATGACCAAACCATGCAAATTAATGGGTGGATGATATGCAAATGTAACATACCATGGTTTTTTGTACTTAAGAAAGTCAGGAGTAAACTAAGAAGCAAAGATATATACAGTCATTGTTACCTAGAAAGGCAGCATTGGTATCATGTTAGGGGATGAAGAGATTTTCTGTGCACATGTTAACATATTTAGACTGTCAAGAATAACAATAGTAAAATAATAATAAAAATGTCTACAGGCAAACACAGATGCAGCAGGATGGCAGACAACATTAGCAAAATAGTTTTGCACGTGGTAAATATTTATATTTACATATCCTCCATCCATGAATATGTGTAGTTTAGTCTTTAGAATATGATCTTTATATTGATGAAGGCACACATGCACAGGTTGTCTGGTGAATTAAAAATGCAAAATCCCTTTTCAACGTTACAAACATGTTTGCTCCTGTTTTAGGAAACACAGACCTCAAGATCAGGCCCAAAGTGTTTTGGATGTGGACTGAAAAGCTCAGTATGATCTCATCTGACCAGATCACTGTTTTACATTTGCCGCTGCGCATGAAAAGCTTGACTCTAATTAAAAACAAGACTTCTTATAATTAAATTCGTATTCTTCTTCAATAATACTCAGATTTGTGGTGCAAACAATTGATTTTCTTGGTAAAATGCAAGTTTTAAACTATAGATTTGGTGAAAAAGTGACAAAACACAGAAAATGAAAATGTATGTGAGTATTTTAAAAAGGTGCTGCATTGATTAAAGATAATGGTGTACCAAGTTTTTAAGCAGGCAGCAGCAGTAGAACTGCTGTCAATAGGTTTAATTATTTTTATATGAAAACCAGATTAAAAATGTAAATGTAAATCCTTTATTTCCCACAATGGGGAAATTCACTCTCTGCATTTAACCCTTCCCCTTTCGGGAGCAGTGGGTTGCCACAGTTGGCACCTTGGGAGCAGTCTGAGGTTAAGGGTCTTGCTCAGGGACCCAGGGTGGTAGTCTGTGGGAGTGTATGTAACTTGAACTCAGAACCTCCGGGACCCAAGCACAATGCTCTAACCACTAGGGGAGTGGTGGCCCAGTGGTTAGAGCAAAAGCATGGAGTTCAGCAGAATCTCTTTTTTGTGGTTTCAGGTAAAATGTAAAATTCACACATTTTATACCCTGTGTGTAACAAAAAATACACACCAACGCATACCCCCTGCTCCACACAAATACACACACACAGTAATCTCCCCCAAGGCGACCTGATGGATGTCCCGATTAAGATGGTTGATCCTCACAATGTAAGTGCTTAACAGAAAAGTGTCCCTGGCTTGTAGGAAAAACAAGTAAACACACACACACACACACACACACAATAGTAAATGAAAAATAAATAAAACAAAATGATGTTTTAGGTTTTTAGTGGAACAGAGCGTGTAAAACTGTCCCATCTATAAGTTTAAAGGTCATTTGGTTGGTCTAAGACCTTTAAATATCATAGAAACTAAATAGTATTTTTTTAAGTTATGGTGTTTTTTTCTGTATTGTATCCTTCATTGTCTAATCCATGATTCATTACTGATGTTGACACTGTTAAATGATACTGTTGTAATCATAAAATATGAAACATTGAAATGCTTCTGAGCCAATTTCAGTCAGAAAACTGGGTTTGTAGGTCCCATTCTTGAATAATTAAGTTTTTCTTCTTTCTCTACTTTAAGAAAAAGTAGAGAAAGATGGTTTGCTGCATCTCCACAGCAAAGCATATAAACAAGGCCTTTTCCAGAGATTTTACTCTAGAGATTGGGTCAGCTGTCCATCAAGCCATCAGTCCATAATAAATCGACTGATGAATTATACATCTTAGGTTTTTCGCTGAATAATCTCTGCTGGCACGATTGGTACGCCGAGCATCTCCTTCATACTAAATGTCAAACAGCTTTTAATTTGTACTTTATCTTAAAATGGAGTTTCCAGATTCTTAAAACAAAGAGGGGCCTTCAGTGTGCCAACAGCCATGTAGGCTTTTGGGGGTTTTGTTTCAAATCCTTATTAATTATTGCTTGATATCAGATCTGAGCATATTTCTCCTTCTTTCTGCCATGTACCTCAGTCAGTCGTTTTAGTTTTGCCTCAATAAATTATGTCCAGCTTCCTGAATTTTTGGGGAACATGAGGCCATCTAATAGAAGGGATGGGAGAGTAGAATCTCTAGTGCCATCACCTGCTGGGGTAGCAGCATTAGAGCAAATGACTTAAACAAGCTAAAACAAACTGATAAAGAAGGCTGGCTTTGGTTTGGGAATTCCTCTGGAACCTCTGAATATGATCTTACTAAGAAGAATTTTTCATTAATTTTTCATTAAATGAAGATGAACAAATCTGGGCATCCTCTTCAGAAAACTGTTAAACAACAACATAATGTTTTCTGTCAAAGGCTTCAGACAGACCTCTACAGAAGATCCTTCCAGCTATTAACATCTACAGCAACTGGTTGAAAAGACCCAAGAACAGTTACAACAACACTAAATATCCCTTTGGGATCAATAAAGTATTTTTGGACTGAATTTAGTTGAATTAAAGTAGTACCTACATATGCCAACATTTCAGCAAAATATTCACTGTGTATTTAAACTCTTTAACAGTTATATTTGGTAATAAAGAAAGTGGTTGAATTTATAAAAATACATTTTATTCCAGTTTCTTTTTTATTCCTGTTTCTTAATTCTTTTTTTTTTTTATGTCATTGGAGTCAGAAGAAGGCATTTGGTGATTTCTGTAACAGTTTTTATGGCTAGGCAAACAGAGAGATTCACACCAAGAGAAACCATTTGTAAAAACACAAAATATTAAAAGAGGTTTTCTAAAAGTCAAGAGCAAATGTTCTGTCCTAACTTAAATGAAATGTATAAAAATGTGTCTGTTTTAAGGATAATCACACATTAACCATCAATTTAATGGCCTTTAATCTATGATTATAATAATAATAATTTATATTTCTAATCCCCTTTACATTTTAAAATGTCAATTTTTCACAGAAAAGAATGAAAATGAAATATAACAACAGAGAAATAAATAAGTAACACAAATCACATGCAAGCATGGACTAGTTGGCTGCATCGGATGAGTAGGAATGTTTTTAAGTTGGTTGAAGGAAAGTGTTGCTAAGGTGTTTACTAACTTTTTCAAATGTAAGGTGGGGATCAAACCTTACATTGAAGTTTGTAACTGTAGAAGAAATGAAATGTTCTGGCCAGAGAAGTTTACAGTGAAGAGGGCGGAAGACTGAAGCTGTTGAGAGATGCTGATTAGCAGAGCTCCAGTTTTGCACGTTTTATTGAAGAACAGTACATCCAAGCTTTAACCTCCTTGAGAAAAGTTGGAATGGAGTAATATCAAAGTTTAAGGGGGATTCGAGTCAGCTTTGATTAAAATCTGTGTATTGTCTGCATAACAGTGAAACTAAATCCTGTGGTAGGTGAAGATACTATCCAGGGGGAGCATGTAAAGGGTGACAAATTGGGGACAAGGACTGAACCCTGAGGGACTCCACAGTTGATTGTATGAGTCTGTTGGGCCATAAACCATGATAATAACTTTGGACATCATGGACCAATGTCCGTGTTGCATCTTAACATGTTCACTGTAGTAGAGGGTCCGGTTTTCTTCTCTGCACTGCAACCCCCTCACAGCCCCATTTACTGCACAGGACACCTCAAGACAATCAGTACTGAAGAAAAGGCCAGCATCAGCTGCTATAATGAGGTCATTTGCAACACTGACCAAGGTCTTTTCTGTACTACGGGCAAAGCAAAGTAAAAGGACAGAAATTTCTCATTGATGTTATTGAGAATGAAGCGGTCACATGGGCTTGCGGCTATGACTTTTTCCAGAATTTAGAGTAGGAGCGGAGGGTTGCAAATGAACATGTCATTGGCAAGCTGTTCTGGATATAAGGGATTGTGTTTTTAGAGAAAGGTTTATTGTTGTCAGTTTTTAGAGTGGTTAGAACGACACCAGCCTGTGGTGGAGCCAGAGATTAATAATATTTGTGATCAAGGGACTGATGAGAAAAATATTTGCTTTTCGCCAACCTTTATGAAAAGGATTAAGGGTAGATGTGGAGAATTTCATCTTTTTGATGGTGTTAGTGACTTCTTGCTAGGAAACTGGTGCAAAGCAATAAAGGGGTAAAGAAGTCTAAACATGTGAAATAAGTCGATGAAGGTGATTGGTTTATTCTTGACTGTTAAACTATATATATTAATGCATAACTCCATCAGCCTTTTAGAATCATATAAGTTAAAATATTAAAACACAGTAAAAAGAAGATGAACATGACTCCAAAAAACTATTCAAATCTCATGGGTAATAAAACGGTATAAAGAATAAGGCATTGTTAGAGTTTGTTACTGAGAATCAGGTGTTTTTTATGTGTGTAGAACACATAAGCCATAAACAACAAAAGACTTAAATTACCCAAGAATAACGGGTGGGTCTTTGATTTGTATCTGACTTAGAGGATGGACCTGTGGTTGCTTAAAAACATCAGCGCTCCAACTACACATAGCTCTAGTGTGAGCCAACAGAATTGACAAAGATTTGGGGCCAGGTGCATCTACAGAGAGACTGAAGCCTGTTTTGTGTTTTCCATGACCTCGATGACTGAGAACAGGCATGTTTATTAACCAACTAATGTAATGATCAAATAGTACACTTTGGGCCTCAAATAGTACTGACTTGGTCATTGAGCTGCTGCTTTTTTCAGCTGTTGAAGAGTTCTCTGTATGGTGATAGTTCACAAAATACATAGGCATACAAGGTCATGAAAGAAAAATTTCAGCGTACCTTTATTAGTACAAGCAATCCACTGTAAAGGCGTCACATCATAATTATGTTGACCCACAGAAAAGGTAAAAACTCGTACCTTGATGGGGAGACAGAAAATAAACAGAATTAAAGATATAAAATGCATCAATTACATGCACAGAGGGATTATATTTGGAAAATATATTGATAACACTGACTGTTTTGTTGGGCCAATTGTATTGCAGGAAGACATCCTGAGCTCTATCCTCCCCTCCATCAGTGAATAGCATAATTATTTTATTGCAGTTAGCCCGCGGAACATTTGTCTTCTGTAAAACGCAGTAATATATATGCATGACAGGTCAATAGAGAGAGACCAAACACAGTACGGTTGGAGTTAATTATCTTCCTGGTGAAATAAATCAGTGGGTAACTTGCATTAAGAAGCTGGTTGAAGGCAAAATGAAAGCCAGACTTGTAGTCAGTGGTGCCTTTAGCCTGCATCTGCTGCACCGCCTCCTTAAAAATCTTTTTGTTTCGCACGTTAGCCTGGACGAGATGTTTAAAGCAAGGGACCACAGCCTCAGCCTTCTCATTAAACTGAAACAAAGGAGGAGACAGTCTGCAGTCGAGTACAAAAGATGAAGAGATTTGATGATTAAGGATTGATCAAAAGGCAAGAATTCGTGTAAAACCAACCCTGGCTACATTAACGTAGTCGTCATCAGATAAAGTGTCCAGCATTTCCATCACAGACGCCTTGATCAGCTTCAGCGTTAGTCCACTGACGCTGCCACTCCTGATCAAACACAGCAAAAAGAGCAAACTGTAAGTGGGTAGAGGCAGATAAAGGTTTGAGAGATCTCTAATTAAAGTACATCAAAGTTATTGTGCAAGTTAAGCAGAAGTTGGTCAAATAATATGGTCACTCAGTTAGCCATGTATTTGCAAAGTTACATCAAAGACTCAGTTTTGTTTTGACATAGTTTACTCTACAGGATTAAATCTGACTTCCCAAGCTAATGTCACTAACCTTAACCTTCCACTTCATAATTGGGAGACAGTGGCTCAGGAGGTAGAGGCTAGTGACTGGTGGGTTGCCCTGTGAGGCCCCCACTCTGTCTGTTTCAGTTGTTTAGTCTTTGGCCATGACGCTTCACCCACCCTTATGTGCAGCTGGTGGTCAGAGAGCTTGGTTGCGTGATAGTACAGCAGCCTCGCCTCTGTCAGTGTGAATAGCTGAATGTAGGGCAAAGTGCTTTTTGGACTTTACCATAGTTTGGACATTTTCCATATTGCTGAGATTGGAGCCATTTCAAACGCTTAATGTAATAATTTATCCATTCCTAAGCTTGGTACAGCCATTGTAGGATAAAATGAAACTTGTCAGCAACAATCTAAACTTCCTCCTATCAACTGTTCTTTGGAAAACAGCTTCATGTCAACACGCAACTTTTCCCTCTTCAACTAAAATGACGTGAAAAAAAAAATTTTTTTGAGGAGTCAAAGCAAAAGAAGTTTAAAGCAAGTAACCACAGCCTAACACTATAATAACTAACTAAGTATGGTGGTAATGGTTTCATGGTGTGTGGCTGTTTTGTTTAATAAAACAAAACAGATGGAGTAATAATAAATAAAGCATTGCCTCCAATTAACCTCCAGTTAACTTAAGACTCAGTGGAGAAGCTGTGTGGACCATCATTATCTGTTAGCCTCCAGTTAACTTAAGACCAGCTACATTCTGTTATTCAGACACAAAAAGGCTTTCCAATGGCAATTACAACCAGAAACAACAGTAATGTATATGCTGTATTCTCCTAACGGAAATTTTGTTTGATCATCTATCTTAAAACCTTAACCCAGCTTTCCATTTCCTGAGAAATTTTCAATTTTTCAACGAGAATTTAAATGTTCCCCGTTGTGAAACATGAGGTGACCAAAAGACAAAATTTTCCTGGAAAAATTTCTTAAAAATGACTGAATACTTACACATCAACAAGGATGACCATGTCTTTGGGAGATGAGGCACCTTGGATGTACCTGTGACAAAGAGAGAAAGAAGAAAAATATAAGACCACACATACTGTAAGTCTATAAAAAAAAAAAAACATTGACTTTTTGTAAATGGCAGGATGTACCATGGTCTTCTCCGGACATCATACAAGTCGATTTTATCAGGTGCTTTCCAGGGAGTAGCTGCAAGAAATAAATAACAGGGGGTTTATAGAGCTTTGTGGTTGTTTAATTCAAAATAGTTAATTTATATTTAAAAGTATCAACAGCTACCTGGATAGTAGCGAGTGACTCCCGTTGCGCTCCCAAACGCCTGCCACAGTAGTGACGGATCTTCCCTGCTGTTCTCCATAAAGACTCTCTCCAGGGCCTGAGTCCAGTTCAGCTCATTCAGGATGTCTGGAGCTGAGGGCGAAGCAAAAATCCTCAATGAATAAAAATTCCCCAGTATTTTGTGAATTGTATGCATTTTTCTAACATATGTGTGTATTTTAGGGTTTTGCTGTTCTATAAAAACATACAAAATTGAAATGTGTAAAAACATAAAAAAAATATTTGAAAAATCCTGAAATAAAATGATTTTTATCATACATTTTTTAAATTATACATAATACGCCTACATTTAAATACACTATTTAAAATGCACAGTAATGCTTGGACTTGTATGAACCAACGATATATATTTTATGTATTTTATTCTTATTATGAATAGATTAATTAATACAATGAGCAATAGATGTGTAACAATAACTATATCAAAGCTAAAAAATATAATTCCATATTTTTTGGTAATTGATTCTAAATAAGAATAAGTATTTTTAAACAACAAAAACAATTATGAGTATGCATATCAAACTGTTACAAGCAGACATTTTCAAAATAAAATGTAAAAAGCCCCATTCCTATTTTAAAATAATTTCAAGTTCTACTTTAACTTTTGAAACTTGAAATTTATTCTTTACGACTCTAGTTAAGGTAACCTGTGTTGAGCATGAACACGTTCAATGAACTGCGTTCACTGGATATTTTAATATTTTTAGTGAACGGTGAACTGAACGGATCAGTTTTGAAGTAATGAACGTGAACAAGAGCGACGTTTACTCTGAGAACAATTAGCGACAAACTAAGTCCCCTTTCGTAGTCAATTGATAACAACATATTTCATAGGTTTTACGTCACTTATTACGGTAAACAACAGTCAAACTTTTCTACTGCTGGTACTTTTCTGCACGATTCAGACTCATCTGTTGGTATTTCTGAGGTTAGTTTTGCAGAGCGCTTGTTGTTTTTATGAACTCACAAAGGAAGCCTTGGACAGAAAAAAACTCACCTTATTGTGTAAACTGTGCCGACCGGGACTTAAAGGTGTAGTGGAGGATGTTCTTTTTTGGGTGGATCATGAAAATTAGAGGTCCTCCTAATTGACAATCATTCTGGTGATATGTGTACATAAGGCTGTCCTACATACTTGTCCCCATTTTCACTTACCTGTGGTGAGTCTGCCATAGTGGAAAAATTGCAAATCTTCTTTTGGAAAGTAAGTTCATGAGCGTTGCAAACAGCAACTTTTAAACAGAGTGTGCACAAGGAGAAATGGGCTTGTGCACGCTCTCGCATGCATGTAATAGATGGTCCCTCCCAGGGGAGCAGATACAGGGTTGTGCATGTGGATTTTTTTTAAAAGTGGAGAGGTCGGGTCTTTCCAAAAATCAGCGAAAATCCTCCACTATACCTTTAACAAACAAGTCGGTATGTCAGCCACATCCACTTTAAACTTAAAGCGATACATCGGCCTAGGCAGTGGTGAGAGCGTTTCAGCATTTCATTTGTGATTCTGATCTCCTGAATCCTTTCCCTCTCATCCACTGGCCCTGTCTGTCCCTATCTGATCTGTTTGCCTGAACCACCTTTGGATGCCTGCTGGATTCTGCCTGTCTGTATCTGTGCTTTTTTTGTCTGAGCTGGTATCTCGATGTACGGGACTCTGAACCTGCCTTGGGACGTGCCTGTGCATGTCTGTCTGGGCACACTTCTGGACCCATCTGATTTCTAAACTGCCTTCACGTTCTGAGGATTCCTGGAAGCCTGGATCCCTCTGTTCCTGTTTGGGTCAGAACCTCTGATCAAGTGAAGAACTCTTGGATCCCTGAACTTTTCCGGCCTGATCTGTTCTCCCCTGACCTGAATCGGCTTTCTGCATACTCTCTGGGGCTGCAGCATTGGGAACACTCAGGGCCGCATCTCGTTGGCAGTGCATCAGATGATCTTGCCTTTTGTTGCAAGTATGGACTAAACTGTTAAAAAAGAGTGTCAGCAATTGGGCGGTGCCCCTTCAACCCAGTCGCTGAAGGTCCGCAGATCCACATCAGCTCAGCGCTTCTTTTCTGTCTGTTTATGGTTTTGTTTTAATTAACGTTTTGAACTTTCCTACTGGCTGTCTCACTTTGAATACTGGGTCCATCTGTCCCGTTTTATGACAGTTGGCTTTACTGTTTAGAATTATCTTCATCATAAATGTGGCAAACAAGGATATTAATAGGTCTCTGAGATTACATCATTTGAGCAGCACTCACCTCCTTTGTAAATATCTGTTGGAATCTGAACTGCTGTGTGCGAGAAGTTGACATTATTTTTGAAGTTTGGATCATACACAAACTCAAGCTTGAGTTGGGAGGGGTTTTCCACCTCTGCCTCTCCATCCATGGAATACTGTCAAAACAAGTGTGTTAAAATTCAAGCACAAAACTTTATCATGTGTTTAGAAAACTTCAAATATATATTTTATAACATATAAATATATATATATTTTTTGAAGCAAAAAATGAAAATATCTTGAAATTATACAATGCATACACATGACAGCACATCCTGCTTCTGGTGAGCAGAAACTGTTTCTAAAAATGAATTATGCACATTTGATCTTTAACACCAAAGTCAGGAAATCTCTCGTAGTAATTAATGAGTTGTCTGTCACTGAAATAATGACTTCTTAACAGAAATATGTTGAATGGAAGTATGACTGCTTTTTTGGCAGCAAAGAAAAAAAGAGTGAGAACATTTGCTACATAGATCACCTATGCAGGAAACATGCATGTTACCCATGGAAACAACAGCAATCTTTGATTTAAGGGAAGGAACAACTCAAACCTGAGGGAAAACTTAATGTCGTTCTTCTGGCAGATAGCTAGAGCAGGGAGTCAACCGTCAGACCAAAGATATGCTGTTGAGTTCTATTTAATAAGCTTGCAGTTTATTAAGTGAGAAATCGCCTTCTTTATGTTCTTTTTTTGAAGGTAACATTAGTTGGTGTCCAGTTCAAGTTTATAAACTAACCATCCACTCAAAACACATACTTTAGATGTAAGCACCCTAATCTGTTGCAGCTGTGATCACGTTTTTCCTCCATAAAAAAAAAATATGATTGTTTTATTGTAGCTGCAGTATGATTACTATCCTTTAATTCACTTTTGTTGCCACAGGTTAAAATACATTTTAATAAGGTAGAATTTTCTGAGTGATATATGATGTTCCTGAGAAAGATGGTTTTACAGCTACATCACTGAAGCCAGTTAGACTCTGTAGTACATTGTTGACCATTCTGGTGGCATAGGTTGTTAGGAGGAATGTGCTTACAACTGTGCACCACAGTAATGCTGCTGCAATAGGAGCAGAAGGATGGGAGATCTGCCTGAATAGTTCTAGAATTTTCCTATTATGAAAGACATTTTCCATCACAAGTGATCACTGCACTTAGCTGTATTAAACTCCACAGGTTAGGTGCTGGTTTGTTAGGTCCCTACCCTACTGCTCACAACACCCTACTTCTTTTCTTCTTTTATGCTCTGGCCCTTCAGACATGACAGCTTCACCAGCTTTCATTGTATTCTCAGCTAACTTTTCATTTATTTTCCCATTTGCACTTTTTAACATTAATTTATAAATAATGGACGCAAAAATAAACCAACCATGAACTACAAGATTGAACAAAACTGAAAAAGAAAAGCTGTTTAAATTATAATATATGCCTTTTAAACCTGTTTAGCTTGACAGCTTGTTTAGTCCAGCACTTACATATTCCAAATCAGCTTTGGAGTCATAGTAGGCCATGTCAAGCTCCTGCAGGAAAGCAAATGAAAAGATATGATGAAGACTGTAAAACGTAATGAGGGTGAGCAGTCACATGTTTGCACATGTCAAATGGGTGTTTGAATTTACAAAAAAGTTTGGAAAATTAATACTGTAAAATATTTTTGTTATAATTATTTATCATTTATATTATTTTATAAATAAAATGATTATATTACATTGTATCTCTATGCATTTTGGAAAAACATAAATATCTTAAATGTCTGCGAAAGGCAGAAAGACTGGAAAAATAAAAAATGTATGTTATAAAATAAGTTAGAGGAATCATTTACAACAATTCTAAAAGCCAATGGATTTTAACAGACAAGACATTAATCTAATTGTGAAAAAAATCATTCCTAAAATATTTGCAGAAACACAAATTCCAGAGTTGAACACAAATCTCTTATTTTCTCTGTCATTTCTGATACTGTGTGATTTCAGATGGGCCGAGGTGCATTAAAGACAGTGAAGGGAAAACCAAACATTCCTCAGAATTATAATATAGTTAGACAGTAACTATATTATAATACTTTTACTACTTAGCATAGTAACTATATGCTACTATATGCAATATCAGATCATAATATACAAAATCATTTATGATCTTTGAGATACTACATTTCCCTATAGTAACATGTAGTTAGATGTAGTTACATAGTTAGATTATGTAACATACAAGCGAGAGATTCCTATGTGCATGAGTACCGGACTCACTTCTCCATGTAAATTATTCACTAGTGGCCTAACTAATAACTAACACCAGCTTCTGTTCCTAAATTATTTATCTCACAGTAGAATATACTTGAGCTCAGTCTGCACTTTTCTTACAAAACCTGATTTATTTTCTGATTTTCCACAGATACCATGAGACACTCAGTCCAGCCACAAAACCTCCTCCACATTTTCCCCGGTCTCTTCCATTTTTACTGTTCAGGAAACGTTAGCAAAGGGAATTAAAAAGTTATTCAATGTTAAAATTGTGCTTTGAACGTACAATGTCCTGAATGCTAACTGCTTATATTCCAAGATTCTGATAGAATAAAATAACCTATTTTATTCTGTCTGCAAAGGTGTAGCTAATAATTGTCTCTTTTCCTCAGCACTATTTTCCTTTTTTTTCTTTTTTTCGCTCAGAACTGTCAACCTATGACTCAGTGGAGAAGCTGTGTGGACCATCATTATCTGTTACTGTAGTCTGACTTTCGGAAGAGGCAGGACATGCTTCAAATTCCACTCAGTGGTGTAACTATTTTTGACCTTTTCTGATTAGCAAAGTGTCTGCCTGCTCCAAACCTGAGGCTGCATTCCAAATCATCCAAGCACAACAGTTCTCTCAGTCTGCCATCCTTGTGTAAAGTCAAAAATAAAAGGGGATTTTTTTTTCAACAGATAGTAGCTCTTTTTACTCATGGATGTGCAATTGTTAATGCACTATGCTAATGCAGCAATGATTTTTACCCAAACATTGATAACCAAATTATAATTATTCATAATGCCGTATTGCATGTTATTTTGATAATTTCACAAAATTCTAACTACCTTTTTACAAATTTCATTGTAAACACTAAAAACTTAGAATCGCCGATATATATATATCACTATTGACTTCTGTTTCTAACTTATCAAAAATGTAGGAGTTTTTTTTATTGAAATAATTCACAAATGGGTATTACTAATGCTAAATTTAACTGCATATTTTCAACAGCATGTATGGCCCATTTACAGATGTCAATCACATTTTAAAGCCACAACAAATATGTCTATATTTGCAAATCCTTTTAATGAGTTGCCTGGTAAGCTGGCTGAAGGATGGTTAAAAAAAAACTCTTCTGCCAAATTAGAGAGTTCCAACACGATGCCAACCCTTCCTCTGAGACGCCATCGGGAGAACATGAGTAACAAGCAGATTTAATCATCGCACTTGAGAGAAACATCATGGCTGTATATAATGGGTTTAACCGTGTAAATACAAATATGATATTATTTTATTTAACCTTTATTTAACCAGAAAAAAACCCTATTGAGCTTAAAAACCTCTTTTTCAAGGGTGTCCTGGCCAAGAGGCAGCAAAGTTAAATAAGATACATTAAACATAGATACATTAAAATAAATGACAGGTACATAAAAAATAAAAAAAAACATATCAAGTAAAACGATTACAGATCATTGAGGCTGCTTCAAATTCTTTATATTTGTTTAAAATGGTAAAGAGAATTGTTTTATTACATTCTCTGATCAGAAGAAGTTAAAGTAAGCAAACTTTGTTCACGGCTGTCAAACATACGCCATCAAAGCTTCAAAAAAGGTGATGTAGCTTTCAACATTTAAAGCAACATCCATGTACAGTAAACTATGGAGAGTAGAATAGAAAGGCCTAATTATTACAAATATCTGCAAATATTCTTGTTACATGCTTGCAAAAACATTCAATTATTTTAAAATGTATATTCATTTGAAATCTAAGGCTAGGAAAAAAATGGATATTAACAGATTACAGTTATTTTCATGGAAAAACTTCACTATACTTAACCTGCGTTTTGCTTTTTTTCAGCATTGTATTGATCTACACCAGTAACACCTATCTCTGCTATATAAGTTTCTGGAGACACCTCATTTGAACCGCAGTTGCACGTGACAAAGCTTTATCTCAGAGATAAAAATTTATATAAAATCTTATTAGTGATGCTAATAATAATGTTGCTATGTCACGCTAGCTATCAGTATACTATCAAAAAGGACAACCACCGGTTCGCTCCGGCGAGAAAGTAATAAAGAAATAAGTAAAGTAATTTATACTGTTCTAAGAAAAAGTAATGCATTATTTGTTTGCTTTTTTAAAGTTCAAATTAAAGCAGGTTAGTTTTACTCCAGGCTTTACCATTAGAATCTCACACTGGCCCAAATTAAAAAGACAATGACAAGTTAGGCCTGGAGATATTAGGAAAACATGATATGCAATATTGTTGGTGCATGTTACGCCATCAATTTCTTAAAATGAGGACATTATTATACAGCATTGTAAATAATCTGTATGGATACTGTGAAAAAAAAATATTTTTTGTTCTTGTTAACGATGATTTTTTTTTTTTTTTTGTTTCCTCTGCCCTATGACTGATGTATCTATCTTCTGAAACCTTTCTGCATTGCATATAATGCGCCCCAAAATCTATGAACAGAATGAAAGCCTAAAATTTAGATAAATAGCAATAATTTACTACATTCCATTGCAGTACATGATAATAATGCTTATACATTTACAGTTTAAATCATCCATCCAATTCCCCATTCTTGTTCTTATTCTGAACATTCCCAAGGGATTCATACAGTAGGCCAGATATTTAGTCCTTCCACTGGTCTCTTATCTCAAGCATCTCTAGTCAATATCAAAACAACAGCTCAACTCTGAAACTCCCCTTAATGATGAATGTCCTTACCCTATTTATAAGGCTGAGTGAAGGGACGAAGTTCATTTCAGCCACAGATTTGTTTTATTTCAGTTCCTATTGGTTTCTCAAAACTAGATTTTTTGGGAAAAAATGGATTGAGTGGAAAACCAGTGGCTTTGCCATATATCATTAGAAAATTTCTTTAAAATCAAATGTTATATCAAACAAAGGAGGTTACTATTCAGGGGCTATAAATGAAAAACAAACTTACCTTGAGTCCATCTTGCCATATATGTTCCCGTTGGAGTCGTTCTGCTTCACTCGCTAAACGCTATATGATTCAGACAGCAAAACATCAGAACACATTAGTATGGCTGACTTATTACAGTAGCTCAAATAAAACCTCAGTAGTATTTACCAGACTTGGTCTTAATGCTGTTTTCTACCTACTAATTAATAAATAAATTTCTACAGCCAAATAACGAAGTAAATGCATTTACTCCCAAACTGATTTCAAAAAGGGGAACCAGTTTTTTTTATTTTTATTTTGCTTCTTGCGAACAAAATTACATATCCTCTTCCAATGGTGGCTGACAGGGGTCAGCAAAATCCAAAAGCCACAACATAAATATATCAGTGTCAGTGTTTGTGATGTAGATACATGTAATAGATACGTTTCTTTCATGTTTTAAGTTTGGCACAGCAAATCTGGTAACTTTGTATTTATTAGCCTACTTATTTATTAGATTTTTCCATTTTACTGCTATGATTTCTCATCTTACAGTATATGTGATGTTCCTGCTGATGATGTTTACATGTTTCTCTTCTATGGTTCATTAAAAAAAAACATGGAAACAGATCTTGCATTCAACAGCTGCATTCCTTTTGGTTGATCAGTGGACATTGTATAGGAGCTGTCCCACTTCAAGATTGACACTGTCAAATAATCATCACTAGTTATCTTTGGTTGCAAGACACTGAAAACTGCCATACTAGAACCCACTTCACAGACTCACAGAATTAGCACCATAACCAAAGATTCCTCTGCAATATTCCTCCATCTCCATCATTCTTCCTAAAACCACTATTTATTGAAACTAACTGGCTTCAGAACAACTTCACTTTGTTTAACTTCAGATTATTTAGACTTGTATTGCTGTGGTGTGGCTTTTAGATTAAGTTGACCCCTCTGGGCCACCATATCTTCCTGTCAGTTCATGTCCCCCACAAATAAAACAAATTTTATAAACATTTTTCCATAATAAAGACTTTATATGCTCACATCGAGTGCTTTGCGCTTCTTTGCCAGCAGTTTTTCTATATCCAAAGCCACCTTTTCCACAATCCTTCGAGGTTGATTCTTCACCAGACTGAACTGTCGCCTTTCTTCATTATATATCTGTACATTATGGTATTAAACACAGAAGCAGCAGCCAGTTAGTTATTCTGTCAAATGCATTTTGTGCTCAAGTATTTTATTTAAACAGCAGATGCTTCCAAACTGTATGGAGAATTAAGAAGTTATTCTTGAGAATCCTTATTTCCCATCTGTATTCCCTAAACAGCAGAAACACTGATTCTGTCTTCTATGAAACATTATTCTATAATGCATTAGATTAGTGGTTTTGAAATGAGAGTCCCATTTCCACAGAGGGAAGGGCTGAAGATCAGAGGGAGTCTGAAAGGATTTCCCCACAAAGTTGGTCATGTTGGGCTTTTTTATGTATGAAAGGCTTGGTGGATTACCAAAAGCATCATTAAGGATTAATGCATCTTAAACAGATGCAGAAACAGAAGCAAACAGACATTACTGCTTTAGTGTTGTTAAATCTTTTTGACAGAATCTTCTATGGTAGACTGAAGCAAAATATATATATATTTTTTTACATATTTTAAAAAGGAGGATTTTATTGAGAAATACATCAAGCTAAAACAAAACATCAATGTTGAAGGCACTGACCCATTTTTTTTCCAATACTTCTGCAGGTCAGTCTGTCATGCTGCTCATCGGCTTCTGCCCCAAACCTTATTGCTGTTGATAAGTTTTTCTTAAAAGGGCTTTGCGGTGTCACACATTGTCCCCTTGATTTTTCATACTGGAACAATGAACCAATTCTTAAGAGCCGATCATACCCATAAACCTTTGAAGGGGCCTATGAAAATCCACCCTCCCTCTTTAATTTTGAATTAAATAAAGATGGATGTCTCAACTGTTTCTATTTTTCAATTTCATTTGTTTTTTTTCGTAATATTTTCATACAATTTATTTTATTTTTTAACAATCCCCATTACATTCTTAATGTGCAGCACTTAGCTGCAACTTTTTTATTGCAAAGTGCGAAACTGGTTTGATGCAAAGTTTCAATGATTTGATACCTAACCCAGCTAAGTTACTACTTTTGTCTTGATCCATTTTACGTAACGAAAAGTTCATCTTGAAAGATTTTTGATCCCATTCTTTATTCATAGGAATAACAAAAGCAAGCATGAATAGTCTCAGGATCAGTCTGAAGGGGGCCACATCAGTGAAAATACATTTCTTCCAGTCCACAACAGTCCAATTCTGTTACTTTATGCTTTAACGTATGTGCAGTACTCTCATGTTAATGAGGTTTCCCCTACATCATGCTGCTGCAGGAATAGAGAGACCAGGTTATGTTCCTTCTGCAAGACCGCACTCCATAAGTCACATCCCAGAATACCAGAAATCCCAGTTTACTTTGCATATCAGTTGGTTGAGGGGCTGGCAGAATGAGGGGATAACCTTGGGTGTCATTCCAGAGGGCTCCACCCACAGATTTGAGTATCTCACTAATAGTATTATCCTCATCATTAAACTTTACTTGACAAGACAGTCTCAAAACATTTGCAAATAAGTGATATCTTTTGAAAAAAAGAGAAAAACTCCAACTTCTGTTCACAGCTGTTGCCTGTAGTGGCCAACAATGAGGTGCAGGATCCAATTATAAACATTATGACTAAATTGGAAAATAATTTTGTGAAAAAACCAAACATGTCAAATTAAGTGCTATGATAAAGTCCCAAGCAGATGTTCTAGTGCGGTGGTTTTATGTGTGAATCTTTATGAGCCAATTCGCAGCATACTGATTAGGTCTCAGACTGACATTACTGATGAGCAGCTACTTTATAACGAACCTGTGACAGTTTGGCTTTTACTTTTATAGCCCTGGGCGTTGTTGGGAGGATTTTCCTTCCAGCTCCTCTTCAAAATCCAAGGGCAAACTTCCTCGTCAGAGGGCTCACAACTTTGTTACGGCAAGCAGCAAAAGGTAGACATCTTTTAATCAAAGGTCTGAACATTCATGTTTGCAGGTCTTTCCATAAAGGATATTTTTTATGTTTGAATTGCAAAAAAAAATGTAAACCATTATTTTCTGAAAGGGTTGAAAGGAAAACAATTAAAAGACCAGCATCATTACATTCATTTTTATTGTATAACTAACCCTATTGCATTTTGCATTTTTAAAGCTAGTTTACAATGGCGAAATACTCTGTAACTACTTTTAAACTGGCATGAGTGTTTGCTTTTGTCAATATACACACCTTCTGTATGAGCATGTAGCAAAAGTGAACATCAGCTTTGATAACGTCACTGACCTTCCACACAAATTCATGCAGCAATAGTGGGTAGAAAAAACACCCTTTTAGCATGATGAAACATCCAGCAAAACCAAGATCCAGTATCAGAATTCCAATAAATATTTTGTTCTTTAAAAGAAATGCTCAAACATTGATCTCTATATTTTGTTATCTTTGGAAAGTAAAGATATATATTTACATGTAAACACCAAAAACTAGCCTTAAACATTTTGTTAAACTTATAAACAAAAACTTGATGTCTTAGAATAAGTACACTCGAGCACCATAGTCCAGATAGCCAGTATTACCACCTTTGGTTGGAATAAATTTATCAAGATGGTTCTTCCTGGCATTTCAACGTCACTGACATTGGTCTGAGGAAATATATATCTTTTTTTTATTCTCAGCCAAACTGTGATGGTGATTTTTGTATTGATCTAGTTTCATGTCATTTCTTAGAACATCCCTTATGAACTGATGAATTCATGGCAGATACTGTGATGATGAGCGGGCCCGTTCTGTAGAAGCAAAGCATGTTTGAACATGAAACTTCCATCATCTAGTTTCATAGTTGACTTGTTCTGTTTCGGTTTGAAAACTCTGTGTCGGTTTCCGAATAATTCAGTTTTAGATTCTAGCTAAAACTGACCAAAGCACAATTCTCAGAGGTCCTCTTTGATTTACATACATATTAATAGAATACAGCAACTACCAATTGTATGGATAGTTCAGCCATGCACTATAGATCTGAAATAATTCATCTGAACCACAGGGCAACACATTTACTCTTCATCCAACTTAAAGCCTGTTTTTATTATTTTCTTGGACTGTTATATCAGAACTATCAATTAAATTTCAATAAATTTAAATATAGATATAATTCCTCCAATACTATTTATTGTTTGCTGTCAGGTTACACCGAGGTTTGTAGATGATCCAGATGCTGAGGTTAAAGATGAGGGGGTTTTTAACAGATTTAGTAAGGAGTGGTGGCAACAGAAATATAAATCCAGAAATAACTGATTAAGGAACACAGGAACCAGAACAAAAGAGAACACATGGGTTAAGGAGGGAATGAAGGAATGAAGAGAATTCAGCCAACTTTAACTGCAGAGGAGGAGTATAAATGCCAAACAGTACAAAGAATAGAGTAATCAACTGATTGGGAGCAGGTGTGGACAGAAGGATATAGAAGGGAGCTTAGGGGAAAGGAGACTTACACAAGGGGGCAACAGAGAGTAAACAAGAAATACATAAGAATTCAAATACAACCAGAAAGGACTTCAAGCATAATGGTAAATGGCATGTACTTAAATAGCGCCTTTATTCAAGTCAGGAGACTTGACCAAAGCACTTTACACTACATTAATTCACCCATTTACACACACTCACGGTGGCAAGCTACATTGTAGCCACAGCTGCCCTGGGGCTCACTGACAGAAACGGGGCTGCCGTACACTGGCGCCACCAGGCCCTCTGACCACCATCAGTAGACCATGCAGGTGAAGTGTCTTGCCCAAGGACACAATGACACTGAAAGTCGGAGCCGGGGCTTGAACCGTCAATCCTTCGATTTCAGGGCAAACTCCTACATCCAACGCCACTGGGGCGACAGTGGCAATGGAAATATATACTATATACAGAAACAAAAGCACACATAAAATATCTCTATTTCTTTCTGAAATTCTGTTTATTGAGTCCATAAATCACATGGTTTCATTCTGTTTTCAGCAGTCCAGAACTTCTCTGCAGGATTAAGGCTTAAAGTCTCCCTAAGTATTAATCAGGAATAATTATGTTTCACAAATAAGGTATGCTATATTGTTTTCTTTCTATGTTATGAGTATGAAATTGTAATTATATCAAAATAACTGTAGCAATAATCTAAAAATATCAGACAAGGATGAAGTCTTTGTCCTGAAGTTCACCTCTGTTCTAACGTTCTAATAAGAGTATACATTTCGGTGTCTATTTGTATGTTGGAGGTTTGAGGTCATCAGACTCTCAACCTCATGGGTGAAACTGTCAAAGACAAGAAGTGTCATTTAAAAGAATAGTGGCATATGGATAGATTAGGACACAGATTACAATTTTTTTTCTCAATGACTGAATTCCTATTATGAACTACAAGACATAACTAGTTTCTGTGCTGACCAGATGCTTTACTGGCCCATAAAACAAAGATGAGAACATGCAGTAATGAACAGGGAGTTTCTGTGAACTGTGCCATCTGTGAAGAACTCTGTTCAGTGGAGAATATATTAATGAGTGTGGCAGAGCATGGAAGTGACCAAAAGAAAATGATTAAATCATGGTATCACGTGATATCGGCAGACTGTCAGTTTCCTAACTTTGATTCTCACTTTAAAATTAAAAGTCCTATAAATTCAGGGGAATTCATGAATTATTTAAAGAAGCAACATTGATATTTACACATATTGATTTCCCAAACTATACTTTTGGGAAATCAATGTGTGTAAATATCATGTATCATGCTTTATGTATTTCTTGACAATGCGGTAGTACTTTCTACATCAAGGTACATATGAAATATAAAAGTATGCTTTATAAGTATAAATAAACAAGTCCTTTACCTGGTTTGGAAAAAAAATGAAATCTCATCTCTGAGCCTGTTGATCTTGCTCTGGATGCTACTCAACCTCTTGAAACAATCTGTGTGCAGGATGGGTGGAGTCTTTCATGATGCAGAGTGCCTTCCCCTGCACCTTGATGTGTAGAGGTTTGAGGTGGAGGGAAGGCTGCTCCTTACAGTCCTCTACGCAGCCTTAACCACAATCTGCAGAGCCACCCTCTCAGTAACAGTGCAGCCACACCACACAGTGATGTAGGTGCAGAGAACACTCTCCAACATACAATCATAGAATTTCTCTGCACTGAACTGCAGGTCCCCGCAGCTTCTGGGTAAGTAGAGATGGCAATGAGCTTTCCTGACCAGACAGGAGGTGTTGGCGCTCCAGGTGAGGTCACTGGATAAATGCACACCCAGGTACCTTTAGCTGGAGACCATCTCCGCAGCTGCTTCTCCAAGGTACAGGGGATGAAAAGGAATTCAAACACAGTCTTCTTAGTCTTCATTACATTGAGGCAGAGGCTATTGTCTCTGTACCACTGCAGCAGGTTTTCAACTTCATCTCTGTATTTGGACTCATCATTGTTTGTGATGTGTCTCACTACTGCTGTGTTATATGCAAACTTCCGTTTCTCACACCTAGGTTGTCTTGCCGTGCAGCCATATGTCAGCAGAGTAAATGGGAGAGGGCTCAGCACATGACCTGGGGTAAGTTAGTGCTAAGGGCTTACGGGGGTGGAGATGGAATTGTGGATCCCGACAGTCTGAGATCGGTTGGTCAGGAAGTCCAGGACCCAGTTCCCCAGGGTGGGACAGTCAATGAAAGGAGAGCTTCTGCATTAAGGTCTGTGGGATGATGGTGCAAAAGATTGATGGGAAATCCAGGTAGAGCAGACTGGTGTAGGAGTTTCTGCTCTCCTGGAGGGTGAGTACTGTGTGGCCCACCGATGAGATGACATCAGTTCCTCTTGTTGGCTTACTGATGTTGGTCCATAGTGGAGTCCATGATGTGGGTAATGACTATGCTCTAAAAGCACATGATGACTACAGATGTTAAGGTTATAGGGGGGTGGTCATTTAGGCCTGTCACTTCAACTTGGAGACAGGGACGATAGTGGCAGACTTTAAGCAGGTTAGGACAGATGCCAATGACAGTAAGGTGTTAAAGATGTCCGCCAAAGCCCCTCAAAGAGCTAGTGGGCACAGTCCCTTAGTACCTGCCCTGGAAGGTGGTCAGGGCCTGCAGCTTTCTGGGGATTCATTCCATGGAGGGTCTTCCTAACATAGGCTGTGGTCACACAGATGGGCGTGTTACCAGGTAGTTATATAAATATGGTGCAGTGCAGTGAGGGGTCCCCTGAGCATTTTGCCTCTTTGATGTTGTAGCCCATGATGCATTTGATGCCCTTTCACATGCGCTGCAGGGGACTGGTGGTGAAGCGACCCTGAATTTTCTGTGTGGCTGTTCCCCTCACAATGCCTGCAGTCAGTCTTTTCCTAGCCTTTTGGCATACTGATGCCTCAACTTTCCTGAAAACTAAATCAGTTTAGCTTTCAGTAGACTAGCACACCATCAACACCCTTGAAGACAAAGCTGGGAAAAGAGGAGGTGTGTTCCTCAAGGTCCAACTCTCCCTCATATATACAGAAGCCTCACATATAAAGAACACCTGCCAATCTGTTTGCTGCTGAAAACAGTCCTGTAGCACAGCAGCTACAATCCTGGGCCACACAGTGTGTGTTTTCTTCGCTGGCCGAATTCATCTTATCAGAAGTTGATATGCTGGCAACAACAGGATGGAGATTTGGTCAGAGATGCCAAGATGTGGTATAGGAAGAACTTAGCATGCACCACAAATGTTAAGTGGATCTCTTAATTAATTGCACTTTGGGCTATCAAGTTACCAAAAAATATACAATAACAAAATGTGTTTCAAAGCATTTCATCTATTGAGGGACAATTTGAACTTCAGAGCAATTATGTTTTCCGCCTTAGGAATGAAATCTTAAATATTATTAGGAATGTCTTTGTTACATAGAATGTTTAAGATTCGACCCGTAACGGGAAAATTTGATTGCTGTGTTACTCTTTGACAAAATCTAACTTATTCTTCCAGTTGCTTTTCATCATCTGTCCCTTTTGTAAAGTTACTTATAGTAAGTATATTTTATTTGATTCTGAAAATGTTTGGACTGTCAAGCATAACATAGCAACTTATTTTACAACCTGCCATCATAAATCATTAAAATACACTATAAAATAAACATTTTTCTGGCTTTTTTGTGTTTACTACTTGTTCCCTAAACTTTGCATACAGTTCAAAAACGTTAATCTGAAATTTGTAATTATCAAAAAAGTAACAGCAGTTTATCAATTAATAGGGTTGAATTAATTTATCATTTAATCAAGTTAAATTTCACTTTAATTAATTTAAGACAAGTTAATATCATTGTCTTTCATGGCAAGGCAAAGGCAAGGCAAATTTATTTGTATAGCACAATTCAGTACAAAGACAATGCAAAGTGCTTTACATGATTAAAATACAGGAAGATAAAACAGAATCAAAGCAAGTAGGAAAAAAAATAAATAAATAAATAAATAAAATAAAAAATGCAGAAACAAAAAAGAATATTAAAAACAGTTGTACTAAAGAAAATATGTTTTAGTTGCACTGTTTAACTAGAACAGTCGAAGGCAATCCTAAACAAATGTGTTTTTAGTCTTGATTTAAAGGAACTCAGGCTTTCTGCACTTTTTTCTGGAAGTTTGTTCCAGATAAGTGGAGCATAGGAACTAAATGCTGCTTTTCCATGTTTAGTTCTGTTTAGTTTAGTTTCATGGGGCCCCAAATTCTGGCGGCACCCCTGCATGTTTTTCCTAACCTGTGGTCATGGTCCACTCAAAATAACTGAAGCCCATTAATCTGGATGGCTGAGTCTGGCATATTATAGTTAAACCAGGGTTCTGTTCAGGCAAAGAACAGTATGGTTCTTTATCTCTGTAAAAAGACTCAGCCTCAGACATAACAAATCCACTTTGCCAGTAAGTGAGTGGACTTTGGTCAGAAAGATAGTAGAAATCAGTTGCCTCCTAGCTCTTAGCTGGGCCAAGGCAAATGTTTGCTTTCCACTCTTCTGTTTTCAGGCCCGTTTTCTCTTGGTTGTTACTCCATACACTCTGCTGTGCCATTCCATTGTCCTGCGTAGCTGCTGTCCACCCACTGCTGATTTTAGCATGGGTGATACATTAAAAAACAAACTATGGTGACCATCACTTGGCTTGAGCTGTACTTCAGATGTGAATTCAGCACTGAACTAAAGCCTAAATCCAGCCTCAAAGTAATTAAAATAAGGCTTAATCTTGGGAGCTGGAGAACCTCTGTATACCACCATGATAACAGAAAATATTTGGTAAAGTATCCAAACGCTAAAGTAATACTAACCATGGAATTGTTGGCTAGTATTTACAAATATATTGTATGATCAAAGTGGTTGTAAATATGGGGCACATGAGGCGATTTGGTTTCTAACAAACAACTATTACATATTTGAATGCATGAAATAAATATGTCAGTATCTAATCTACACATTTCCAACAGAAACAAACTTCAGAGCAAACAGTCCGCACCACAGAGCAGGTTAAGTCTCCAAACTACGATAGATCTATAGAAAATATAAGGTAATTCCTTGTAAGTATAAAACTATACCAGAGTTACCTGAGTAAGCCACTAATCCTGCAGCAACATTTGAGCAAAAAAGTAGCTGTTGTTAAAGTACAGTGTTCAAAATATTAACACACCTATTCTGTCACAACTCTCTTTTTCTTTTATTTTTAACATTTCCTGAACATGTTTACTTTTTAGATTTAAGAATGTATATTTTTAATACAGTTTCAATACAATTTGTTTTAACGACTTCTAATTCTTTTAGCTATAATAGATGTTCGCAGCTTAAAATAGCTTCTGTAAAGTGGCAGAGTGGGCAGTTAAGACACAGGGTTTGGCTTTCTATTCCTGTTTTTTCCTGATGCCTTTTTTTAGCTGAAACACGTCCTAAGCCAGGATAAGCAATTGCTTTAATTACTTTTCAACAATTTTCAGATGCAAGAGGAGATCAGTGAGGAGTTAATGAAGAAGTGAGTGTCACATCAAGGCTTTACTGCAGGCTGACCATCTGCTCTGCAGTGACACAAACAAAAAGGACACGTGGCGATGCTCTCTGCTGAGGCAACGCCCCCACACATCTCTCCAGAGCATGACTCTCTGGCCTTCTGCATATGATCTCAGATTCTGCTGCTGGCATTTTGGTTCAACCATAACACCATCAGGTGCAGTACAGCACTTGATGTAGGACCTTATAAACATTAGCAAGTTCAAAAATGGATATATATATATATATTTATATATATTATCTTTGAACCCATATTGTAAGCAAGATTGTCTATACCAGTCGTAGGTAAGATATGTTTCCTTTTTGCCAAAAGTCTGCTTGGTATAATATAGTCCACCCATGGGAAATGTTTTTTATAAAGTAATATAAAACGAGCTATGTGTGGTCAATACAAGCTCCTACGGGCTTCAGAGTAGCAATAAAACCCATCCAAAAAAAAATGTATATTTTTCTAAACATAAATGTGTAAGGATGCTTTCTGGATAATTATCCAAAGAACAGAGGACATGAGTGGTTCTCAACATTGAAACATTCAATAAACCTTTACCATGTTTAAAGGGTGATTAGGAGGATGTCAAAGGTCAAGCATATGACCATCAAATGCTTAAATGTACAAATTAAACCTTTAGATCAAGATTTCATTTTGCTTTTTTTAACCTGCCACGATATCTAAGCTCAGTCATTTGTTTTGTTTTAATTTAACTGTATAAAGCTTGTTCTCATACTGCTACATTAACTTGTGTTGGCCTGTGCTGATGTTTTTTCAATATTAATACTATCATTATAACGTTATTTTTGATCGTCCAAACAGGTTTACATGTGCACAGATATCTCTCCTTGTCTGGCCAATCCCTCCTTGAGGCAACAATGTCTATGGTATGGACAATACTTAGACAATAAATCACAAGTTACAAAACAAAAAGGACAAAAAATTGCACAAGTAAACATAAACATCATCATTAAGTTGTTGCATCAAATAACGTTATTTTTTTTATTGATGTCTCAGTATGGAGGACCTGGAGAGTCACAGAGAAAGAAGAAGAAATAGAGAATTTTCAAAAAAGTAAAAAAAAAAACAATCCACTGGACTTTGTTACCAAGTTTGAAGACGTTTCACTTCCCACCCAGGAAGCGTTTTCAATTCAAAATGTCAGAAATAGCGTTGAGTTTAGGGCTTTATAGAGTGGACCAGAAAAAACTTCCTGGGTGGGAGGCGAATCGTCTTCAAACTTGGAAACAAAGTCCAGTGGATTGTTTTTGGAATGACTATGACCTGGATGACTTCACCAGCAAGAAATACAGTACTTTAAAATTTAACATTAATATAATACAATTAGGGGTCCCATTTGAAAAGCATTTTGTAATTGCATATTTTAAACTGAATTATTATAGAGGCATTAAAATTTGTATTTAATAATCCATTCTTTTAAAAGCTAATTATTTTTACATTTCCATTTTCTTTTTTACTTAAAATTTTCAATTCAAATTTGCGATTGCATCTTTCTTTAACCTCTCAATTGAGCATTTCTATGACCCTTCTGGTCCCAGTGCATTCTCTTGACTGTTTCCTTTTTCAACTAAGCTATTGTGTGAAACTTTGTTGTGTGACACCTGCTCACTTTGTTGCTCGAGACAAAGTGGAAACTCAGAGCCTTTTATATTGAGCAAAGTAAAAGTTCAATCTTATCAAATTTTTAGAAAAACTTGTCTTCTGAAAGCAGAAGGGATGCATCAATTTTTCATTTTTTACTAATTTCTTCCTAAAGGAGATGCATCATTAGCATCTAGAATTTTGATATAGTGAGCCAAAGTTATTCAAAGTTATTCATATTGTCATGCCCCAATATGTTGCTTGTTGCTCCATCATCTGAGCTTTATCTATGATTGTTCAACTACTAAAAGCCAAATAGTCCACAAAGATAAAGCATGACAGTCAATCAAAACAATGACAGGTGGAGAGCAAATTTTTGCTTGTGCAGAGTACCTCCAATGGTACATATTGTGTTGTGATCCAAATGTGGCTGTCTACATCCTAGCAGCAACTGTAATTGTTTTAACATTGTTTTTAATGTTCTAAGAGACCAGAATGGTGACAGAAAACTAAATGGAAAAGGGTCACCATTGCACAGGCACCAAAGGGGACATAAAATAGCCAGCGTGGCTAGTTTATACCACGTACATGACATATTATTCTGGAAAGGAGCAGGTAGAGCGTGATTTCAAAGATGGGACTAACAGAGTCAGTGGTAATTGTTTAGAACCAGCTCTTACAGCAGTCAGTTGTTGAAATTTTAACAATATGAACAACTCTTTCAGGCATAATAAAGTCATATATAAAGTATTCCTCTGCTGCAGCTGTAATCTTGACTTTTATTGTTACAGAAGAAGCGCTGTTGCATTATGGGTCTGCCTCAGGCACTGTGATCGGTCCGTTCTCATTTTAGACCAGAGAGTACTGAGCCCTACTAGACTGAATTATGCTTTGTGTAAGTCAGTCTGCTGGCCAGGCTAAAATTAAATAATAAGACAATGCAATTTTAAAAAAGGATTTAAAAAATGCAAGGTGAAAAATAAGAAGTAAATGCCTTTTTAAATGTTTGATAAGCAAAGGTATTTATAATCAGATTTATGAATTGTACTTTTAAAATCTTATTTAGAAATAGGATTTGAAAATAAATTTTAAAATGCATTATTGGCAATGCATTAATAAATACAATTACTCTTTAGCAAATCAACTTATGTCAGGTTGAGTGGAGGTTTTTAGAGTACCCAAATGCAGAGTCAAATAGGAAGGGATAATTGCTTGCAAAGTATAATGAAAAAGTAAAAATACAAAAAATCCTTAGTCCAGAACAGATAGTTCAAGAACCAAAAAAACTAGGAGCCACTATGGAGGAATTAATCAAAAGAATGACGAGGATCCAGCAAAGAGTAACTGAACAGTAGGTGTAAATATGGGAGACAGAAACAATGGGATGAATAATTAGCTGATAGGGAGCAGGTGTAGACAGAAGTAACTAGAAGGAGGTAAGGGAAAAGAGACTGGCATGAGGGGGCAACAGAGAGCAACTCAAAAAATATAACACAAAAATGGAAAAGAAACCAATTTTCAAGAAAACATAGAATAACATAAATTAAAGTGGGACTGAAAACTTAAAAAAGAAATTCAAACAGAAGTCAATATAGGACACAAGCAGGGCATGTTTTTAAATTGTCGCATTTTTTCATTGACTAGTCTTCATACTGTATAGGGGATGTGAAAACACCAAACATAGATAAGTATGTGACTAATTCAGCACTATATGCCAGTACTCTGAATGTACTCTCTGCATAAGAGTAAAACTATGTTTGACAAGAAGATCTAACAGCAGTTCTAGAGTGGGTGAATGGCAACCAGCTTGTTTCAACTGTATCTACAACCTATTGTATGGTGATTGGCTCAGATATGAACATCAGAAAAAAATCCTCAGTTATAACTGAAAATCAAAGAAGAATTTCTAAGGATGTATTTGTCTTCAAAAGCAACTAGATTAATAAAACAATCTTGTCAAATCTTCACTACTAGCCAGTGATCTGGTGAAATTCTACAGCTGAAATGATTACCAATGTTTGAAAAATGTAAAATAGAGCATCTTGCATTTTTTGTTTGTGATTTCAGAAAAAAATTAATAGAAATACACCAAACTCTCAGCTGGTTAATTTTAAGAGAAGTATTACATTATTCTTTCCTTATATTTATAGAGGTATTTCCAACACAAAAACTAATCTTCTCCTTTATGAATACAGTTCTGAGAATCACAACTATAACATAACACATGCTGCAAGAATTTTATTCCCTTCCCAAGATAAACAGAAACTATGATAAAAGAATAGTACTGTTTAGCTCAAATGTGGAATTTTTTTGATTAAAAGTGTTTCTCCTACCCAAATTTGTTAATTCTACCTGTATTAATTTTTGTTTTATTTTATAGTTTAAAATACAAAAATGTACTAACTGTCCATTTGATTACATCAATTAAAATATTATAGCAGCTGTTATAAGATAATTATTTCTCAGTACTTGAGGAGCTATTTTAACAAGTACTCTTACTGTAATAATGTTTTGGATGACTACTTATTACTTTTACTTGTTCAAAAAACATATTAAAGTAGTGTTACTCTTACTTGAGTAAAAGTTTTGGATGCTGAGCACACCATATTGAAAATCCATTTGTTCATTTTCTGACAAAGCTGGGAAGGTCCTTATTAAACACATTCTGAGTTCTGTTCTTTTCATAAACTACCGATACTATTTCATTTAGTTTTTTTTGTAGTTTTTGTTTTTACTGTACTGGTGGCTCATTTTCCTGTCGGTAGGCTAACAGAAAAGGGGGTATGAGAGATGGGGGAGACATGCTGCAAAAGACCACAGGTTGGCCATGTCAAGGACCAAGGCCTCCGTCTATGGGTCATGCGCACTAATCACTGCGCCACCAAAGCACACCAAAAACTCTAAAAAGATCTAATTTACACAAAAACCTTTGTAACTAACACTATTAAAGATATGGAAATTAATTTAGATGATATGAAGATTTAGGAATTAGCTCATTATAACATAGTATTAATTAAATACAGATGATAGAGAGTAGATAGCTATAGCGGAATATGCTGAAAAAACATGGCTTGATTGTCATTTACAACATAAGGAGTTAATAAGCTGCAACTGTCATAATAATGCCAAATATTCCTAATCATATCACACTAGTGTGTGTCCAGGCATCACTCTGGAAATGCATCATTTTGTGCAAGAATAATAATTGCTGAAAACTGGAAAGACGCTTTTGTTATTATTTGGCTTTTAAAAGCAAATATAAACATTAAAGCTATTACGAATACATAAATTGTCCCTAAATACAAGAAAAAGTTGTTGCTCTTGTCTGTAAAATTTCCCATAAATAAATAAATAAATAATTACAAGGAAATTGTGTTCTTGTTTCTAATGTAGCTCGAGAGCTTAATGGATTCACGGCTATTTACCATACTGACCTCTCATGCTCAATGCATTACTTAGTGAGTTTATGCTGCAATGCCATGAGTAAGACTACAAACCACAGACTCACCCCTTTTAGCTGCTGAGCCCCAGTGATGTGCTGAAAGACTCTGTCAATCTCCTGCTCGATCCTCCTGGCCCAGTGCATTATCCTGTGGATAAACATTAGAGGCTGACTGTCACACAGCAAAAAAAACTATTTAAAAAGACACATGTGTTTGCGTGTCAGTAGCTAACAAGAATGACAAGTGATGGATAAGAGAAAAATGGTTTGCATACAGTACTTGCAAGTACTGATAACCAGGCCGAATTGTTTATAAAATTTGCATCGACTCCAAGCTCAAAAACTAAAACATATTGCTTAATGTAATAAATAATTAACAGGACAAGCATGTCTTTATGCTTACAGGGTGATTCATTAACCCATCCAGGGAACAGAACCCCGAATAACATCTACAGAAATTCTAGGTTAATTTGTAATGTTCCAGCTTAGTTTGGTTTCTGAGAGGCCAAAAAAACAGACAAACAAAGGACCGTCTCCACAAAACTGTTTTCCAAAAAAGGGGATTATTGTATCATGTTAGTAAGTGTGCATCTTGGTAACCAACATATTCAAACTTTGGAAGAGAAGCAAAATTCATCAAAAATGATTGTTGTGCTTTGGGGCTATTTTTTCTGTATCAGAACCAGGAAAACTTGCTGTCATTAATGTAACCATACATTTTACTGAGCAAGCACACAAAGTTCCCCTCTAAAAGACCCCCCAAAAATAAAAAGACTCCTGTTTTAGCCCGATGTTATCTTTGAGCAACAGCAATAGCGTAAACGCATAGATTGTTATGGTATATCACGGTGTCCACGGCTTTTCTATTTCTAAGAGTGATTGGCTAGCCTGGCCAGCCAGACTGAATTACTGGGAATTTAATTCAGTCTTGTTAGATCTGGCCCGATCAATCATAGCACAACAGAGCGTGATGCTTGGAGTTTTTGCCTCACATTCATAGGTATCTGATAGGTTCTAACCTGATGACGCTGACCCTGTTTGTCCCACCTTTGAAATCGAGATGTAGCAGGGCTTCATCAGGCTAATAATACACCACGTAGTATACATCGTACCAGTCTAGCTTGATTTACTGATCAATCTACATTCCCACCCTCATCTATGGTCATGATATCTCGGTAATGACCAAAAGGACTAGATGGCGAATACAGGGTTAATACAGTCCCCTCCAGACCCTCAGTGCCTCAATGTTTGCATATCTTTCATAAATGTATTGTGCAGAGAGTGTGATCTCTTCTACCATCATCTGTCAAGATAGTGGCATCCGAGTATCAAAATAAAGCGAAATGAAACTAAAAAAGCACTACAAGCTAAAAAAGAAGGTTGACTCTAAAACCTCTGGAGATTATATACGAAAAATATCAATCTTCACCGAACTTTTGTAGAACCATAGTGTCTTTAGTCAGAAGTTTTAATACAGTATTTCTGAATTGAAATGATTGAATTGAAAGTTAATTTTCCTTCAATTTCATAACAATGTATTAATTTACATTAGCTTATCACATAAAATCCAACTGAAACACATTAAAGTGTTTGTGACAACAATGTAAACCTAGTGAATAAATGTTCTCTTTGTCCTAAGATCAAAACATTGCTATCATACACAACACGTAATACATTAAAATATTAAAAAGCATAGTAATTTTCTTTCTATTTTACTTTTTTTCAATTTTGCTATAATTCCTTGTATGTGTCAAACTCTACTTGGTAATAAAGCTTTTCAGATTCTGAAGAGCATGATCACATCCTACAACAGACTGCAATTTCACTGCAACCCACACATTTTTACACATCCAATCAAAAATATTCTGCACTGTAAGAATTAACGTCTTTTATATTTCTTGAACATCATCTAGAGGTGTGAGCCATGAAAAAGCAGAGAAAAAGCAAAGACATAAGAATGTCCTTTTCTAAAGTCTGAATATCCAATGCTAAATTAATGGATGTGAACAACTTCTACACATTGGTCTTTTCCACTGTTTTAACTCTCACTTTTTGTGAACTGCACATAGTTGGGCTTTTTACCTTATCATAAAAAAACAGGAAACACCAGGGAAAAGGCAGGCCCAGAGAACCAACCTGGGTACTTTTAAATTGCCCAGAGAGTGGGTTCATTATCAGTTAGACAGCTCAGAGAAGAATTACAAGACAACGTGACGGATTAATGCCTTGTTGGGCTTGTTCCTACTGTCAGACCAGGCACAAATCTTCTCTCAGCTGCCTAGCAATACAGAAAGATACAGCCTTTTGGATGTTACAAATTTATTTTAGCTGAGCTGATATACAAAATTCAGATCTGATATTAAAGATCTACATTACATTCCTTTATAGAAATTGCTCTTTAATAAAAGCCATAGAAGTACATGTGAGCATCTTTAACACAGCCTTCTCTCTGCAAAGGCTCATTATAAAGATGCAGCTGAATGTCTTTGCCGTGCAAAATCTAAAAGTAAAATAATCGTCAGCTCGAGGCGATTGAGGCAGCAGGACTAAAAAACAGCTTTATAATAGATCATGAGAAAACAACTTTCCAGCCTCCTCACAACAAAAAATGGAGCAATGTTCTGAATATTTCCATAATGAGATAGATCTAAGACATTATGAGTGATAGAGCTGAGAAGAAAATGCCATACCCTGTAATCTGATTAAATCAAATGTTCAATAAATAATAAATCAGAGACTATTTTCTAATCTGATAACCAGATATCTGCAAACATCTATGACTATATGTTTTTAAAAACATTTTAGGATGAATTTATTTTTTCCTTGTGATGCTGTGCAGCATAGTGATGGAGTTTGGAGCACTGCTGCCTTGTCGCAAGAAGGTTTTGGGTTCAATTCCTGGTCCAGGCTCTTTCTGCATGGAGTTTGCATGGTCTCCCCAAATGCATGCATAGGTTCTCTCCAGGTACTCCGGCTTCCTAACACAATCCAAAAACATGAATGTTGGGTTATTTGGCTTCTCTAAATTTTCCTTGGCCGTGCATGTGTGTTTTCATGGTTGTATGTCTATGTTGTCTGTGTTGCCCTGCGACAGACTTGGACCTGTCCAGGGTGTACCCCGCCTCTCGCACATAGACTGACAGAGATAGGCACCGGCCCCACAGCAACCCTGACACAATAAGTGAGAGAGGCTGGATGGATGAGGCCTGATGATTGGTACTTGATGAGCTTTTTTTTTATTTATTTAATCTTTATTTAACCAGGAACGTCTGAGCATCCATTTTCACCCACCTCTTTATTAGGTATGCTATTTCTAAATTATTCACTTTGCTGCTTGCCCATTCAAATAGGGGCTAGCAGCAAAGAGGTTTCCTAATTATGCTTGTCAAAGATTCAACAATGTGTTTTAAATATTCTTGTTAGATTTTGTTCAATGTCTGCCTCAAACAGTTGCTACAGGTTTGTCATCTTCCCGTCAATGGTATATACTACCACTTTTCCCATATCCCAATCCAGTTTTATTAAATCGAGATTACGCTCACATCATAATGTTCAAGTAACAATTTTGAGCGATTGAGTTAAGCTTTGAGACATGAATCTCTATCTTACTGGAAAAAACTGTTAAAAAGATAGACATGATCAAATAGTATTCATGAAGGTTGCAGATTTTATTTACTGTAATGCCTGGTTGTAACTAAGGGCCTAAAAGTATAAAACAAAATATCTCACACATTGGTAGTCTTTTTGTTTTCATGGCTATATTGCACCAAATGACTGAATTGGACTTACTTCATGTTGCTTTCATTGAAATATCCTGCAGCTGTTACTTGTTAAAGAAATACCTTCTTTTGCAAGGCTTGTGTATTTTTGAGTCAGTGAAGTACTATTCTTATTATTATGAACTGTTGTTGCTT
The DNA here is from genome assembly GCF_000732505.1 of Cyprinodon variegatus. Lineage (NCBI taxonomy): Eukaryota > Metazoa > Chordata > Actinopteri > Cyprinodontiformes > Cyprinodontidae > Cyprinodon > Cyprinodon variegatus. Next base: position 71,629 of record NW_015151793.1, on the reverse strand, counting down.
ACTGTTAGGGGCTTTTATTTTGTTGCATTTTGTTTAGAGAAAATCCTTAACCCATTAGGAATTATTGTGTGCAGTCTCAAGGCAGAGTTTCTTTCACCACAGGTTCTCTACCTCACAGGTAACACCCCTGGATTATTAAATCCAAAAAGAGTTTAGGTTCCTTAGACAGTTTGCTCAACCAAACTTTCTTAATCTTATTTAAGAATATCTTATATTAGGATATGCAGTGATGAGCAGTGTATGTTACCAAAACTGTTCAGGAAGGGCTATAAACCCTTGCAGCCTTTTTCACCCCAGAAAACACTTGTGTTTTTAATGCAGTGCTGCCCTTGGCCTTTAAGGACACAGGAACTGACTGTTACCACTCAACCTTGCACAGGGGATTCTCCATATTTTCTAAATATAGTAAATCCTGGCAGCTCATCTAATTTATTCTAATTAAAGCATCTGATTTCCACAAGCCTTGCAGTTATTGGAACATCCATTCAATATCAGTGTCACAACAACTTGTAATGAAGCGTAGCACAATTAGACATTAATATGTACACTGTTAGTATTATGAAAGACGTTTCCTTTCTTAATAAATGCAAATTAGTCAATTATCTCTAATTTAAAACCATGGCAGTATTTGTCTTCAACCTTTGACCACATTTTTTGTTAAAATTGCCAACATTATTTTATAGGGATTCTATTTTATAGGCCGACACCAATTGCATAATTACAAAGTATAAGAAATAGATGGTTTACAACATTTCAACAAATAAAATTACAAAGGCTGGAGTGGATTTGTATTCAGCTCCTTTTTACCTGTGCAATTTGATCTCAGGATAAATCCATTTGTTCTACAAAGGCCTTATAAGTTTGTTTAAGAACATTAAAGAACATGTAACGTCAAGAAGACTAAGTAACACAGCGGGCGGCTGTTGTTATTGAGTAGTTTTCTCAATAACAATGACTCTACTTAAGATTGGCATAAGAGACGCCATAAGAAGTCCACACCACCACAAACATGGTGGTGGCAGGATAAGGCTGTGGGGGAAAGTTTTACACAGCGGTGACAAGAATCTTTACTAGATTTATTGGGAGGATGGATAAATTAAGAACAGAGTAATCCTAGAATATAAACAACCAGAGTCTTTTATGTGTAAAAATGGGGCAAAGTTACACCTTCCAGCAGCACAGCAACATTGAAAGTACAACCAGTACTACAATGAACTGCATTGGAAAATATAGCTATATGTTGGAATCTATCTATCTTAGCTTAGATGAAGACGATAGGGCGCAGAGCAATATTGCTCCTTTAGAGAACTCAGCAAAAAAAAACATCAGAGGAGAAAAGGGAGAAGAAAAAGAGAGCAGTGACTATACACTATTTCCAACACCCTAATTCATCATAAAACACACACGCGCTTCCTCAGTCGCCAGCAAACCCCTATGATTTACTGCTCCTGTTCTAATTGGCAAATACAACTTGAATCTCCAGTTGTGATTGGACAGAAATCCCTCCCTGTAAACCCTGAAGATGAGTTGACCATCTGCTCTTTTCCTCTCTCCAGAGCAGCCCGATTGTTGAGGCTGGAAGAGGGCCGACAGAAAACTGCAGTCCAAAGCAAAGGGCCAGCTGTACTCAACAGTAACAAGTTAAAGGTTGTGCCGAGGTTGATTTAAAAAAAAAAAAGTAGGAAATCTGGGTAATGGTTATTTAAAAAAGCAGTTTTCATTTGGAAAAGGGAAGGAAAACCACACCTTTCTCTAGCACTAAACATTTTTGTCCAGTAAATATTATGGAATAATCACATTGCATGATACTTTTTGAGCTTTACAGCTTATTTCTCAGAATTAAAGCCCCCTCAATCTGTAATTTAGCAAATTTTCTAAAAAACAATAAAATACAATAAATCAAATGGATTTAGGAGTGTTATTTTAAACACTACACATTTAGTAGGAGGCTATATGTCAAGAGAGCTTCAGATAAACAAATAATCCAAAATATAACATGAAGATAAATCATAGAGAAGATTAAGCTATAATGTAATTACTATAAGATTAATTCTGCATACCTTAGGTCTTGTTTTCATATCCATGCAAATGGTGTAAAGATATCTGCTGTATGATGAAGCAGAACACTGCGTGTGCAATAATTTAAGTCCCCAAAAACACAACATACAATTATGTAACAGCAGAAAATGAAGCAGAGTGACAAGTTTCAGCCCTTCAGTGGTCAAACTTGTCTCCTGTCAAACCCCCCCTTTCTCCCACTGAGGTTTACTTACGTGTATTGCTGTGGAAATGTAAGACCCTCTGCTCCAGGCCACGAAGCGCAGAAAATCAGGAGAATTTCTACTGATATTAAGCAAGAGACGCTGCGAGATCTTTTTTCTTTCGCCATTTTCCATTCATATAATAATAATAATTCTCGCCAGCTTGCTCTGGGTGCCTGGATGATTGGCTCCTGATCGTCTCCTGGGGGTGTTGGAAGAGGGAGAGAGAAGCGATGGGATGCAAATCGACACAATGAGCGAGAAGGTGTCTACGGCTGATCAGTTTCCCGAAGACTTCATATCGGTCTGTGCGCTCAGGTGAAGGAGGAGGAGGCGGGCAGCATCCGTGAAGGCATCGCGGATGGTGGTGGGAGATGCACTACTGCAGCTGCCAAGACACTGCAGAGTCTCTGCTCCCACTCACACACATACTCTCTCTCTCTCAAACACACACAAACACACACACATAGGCTCGCGCGTTCACGACATCTCTTTCTCTCTCCTGTTTCTCCCTTCACGCGCGCTCACGCTCACCAGGCAACAGAGCAGCACCAGCATCCAGTTGGGCTTTATTTATCTCTGCAGAGCCACGTGGGATTTGCCATTTGCTTTATTTTTGGATATGTCACCAAAAGCCCTACATTTTTCCTATTAAACTCAAATAATATTTTTTAAAAATCAGTTACCTTTTTTTATTTTTTCCAGTGACCCTAATCCTCTTCCATAGATACATATATTCTTGGTAAATAAAATCAGATTTTGAAAACTGCTTTAATTGTTTAGGTGTTTTTCTACAGATAAAATAAACAGTAAGACAAAAAAAAGCAGCAGAATAAATATGTTTAAAATTACACATTTGACCCTTGTTTCTGAGAGGCTCAATGAATGAAACATGGCAATCCTGCTTTAAACACCCTTTTCCCTTAGCAAAAAGTAGTTTATTCAAGTATAGTAAAAGTGCACTAATTGCATACTTAAAGTCAAGCAGTGCACTTAGAGTTTACTTATTCCAAACTATATTTCATATACTTAACAATATAGTCGAGTGTACGTGACTATACTATTGTTTACTTTATTGTTTACTAAAGTATACTTTAGTAAACTTAAAATGTTCCAATTTAGTTCGAAGAAGTATTACTTTAGAAAAACTTCAATTACACTAAAAGTACATTGTTCAGGTATACTTTCTAAACTTATACTTAAGTATTCTTAATAGAATTTACTTCAAGTATACTACTTTTTGCTAAGGGTATGTATTTTATTAGGTCCATACTTTAATCATCATAAACATTTACGTTATTATGTTTATTAGTCTATTTCAGTTGTTAATGCTTTTTTATCAAATGTTTGTGTTTTATTATTTATAGGTATTTGGGTAATTGATGAGCGCTCTATGAATAACTTAGATGTGTGAGTCTGTTAAACCTTAATAATACCTGCATGTCAGAACTAATGTTTTCCCAAGTACTGTAGTTTATTTAATTAGGACAGTTCCTCTGTCAGGATAAAAGGTCATCTTCATTACGTGCGTGGCACAAATTTGGGAATGGAATTAGAGCAGAGATTTAAAAATAGTGTAATATTTAATAAGGCTCGATCCATTGAAGTCTCATTTACAGTTGTGTATGATGATGTGATGATGCTGCATAATGCTTCTTTAACTGTGATTCAGGGCCACTTCAACAAAATGTGAGCCTGGTTGGTAAGCGCTGCCTTCTGTAACCCAAATCAACTTCTCTGGTCTGAGTAAGATTACAATTCCTGGTCAAATCTGTTGTCATGTCTCAGGGTTATTTAACACAAATGCATTATGAAGTGTTATTTTAAGAGTTTGTCCCAAGTGATCTCTTCTCAGGAAAAGAATCAGAGAGAGAAAGCTTCAAGATGTAAACACAGAGTTTTCATTAATTCTTATTTTATTTTACCTCAGTGTCGTTTTCTTTTTACCCTGAGGGTCTATTTGTCTTCAAATTTCTATTCACCCCTGCTTTAACAATTCCAGCCTGGTGACATCCCTGTCCCAGATTTTAGATTACCTGCTTTTTGTTTCTCATGATGCTTTGGTTTAATCCATTAAACAGACTCCAGGCTTTTCTGATGGCAGAAAATGTATTTGTTTTTTTCTATTTTTTCATTTTTGAAAAGAAACCTAGATACAAAAAATTCTAATTTATGTTCTTGATGGATAAATTATGGAGCGATAAAGACAGTCAGCAAATGACAAAAACAAGGATGTTCTAATATTCCTAATACTGTAAGAGTTTGTGTAAATATGTTGTTTTAAAAAAAAAAAGTTGTGATAAAAGCAAAGAAGAAAGTATTTCACTTAAAATCCAGAAAATCAGACACTACACATTTCACAATGGACATTAAAGCACTTGGAGACAACGAAAGAAAGAAAGAAAAAAGACAGACAGACAGACAGACAGATAGATAATGTGTGGAGGATTAGGGCAGACACAAGTACTAGAGAATGTGCTGGCAAGTATAGTGTAGTACTGTGCCAGAGAAGCCACAGTGTGTGACAGACTACAATTAATCCCTTGTTTAAGGGAGAATCTTGTTTCCATCACAGAAGGTTTCAGTTGCAATTATCACCAGAGGACAGTTGTAGCTACACTGCAGAGCAGCATGGCAGAGCGAGCCTCCACTCAGCTGTAGGATTTAATTTCTTTGGGTTTTTTATTCACTGCAGCATCTGTAAGGGCTAGTAGCTCTACCCTGAAGCATGAAACTGAACACTGAGATTCTGCAGATTTAAACACCGGATGTCTTTTAGGTTGCAATGCAACTTCCACAGATTTACAAATTGGTTTTCTCCTTTTTTACATATTATTGATGATTTATTTCATTCTATTTCTAATGCCCTTTAAAGGCATATGTCACTGCCTTTATTGTTGCATGTTTTAGAGAGTGTCAGTAATGGGCCTGAACACCACAGTAGGGTGTGTGGAAAGACTCCATGATGTAGGTCCAATCTCTGCATGTCTCTTAGCTCCCTGCCAGGGCTCCTTTCATAGGTCGACAATACATTTTTACTGAGCCTCAGAATCTGTCGCTGATTTCTTACCAATGAAATAAGATGAACAATCTGCCTGTATGATCTGAATGAATTATCTCTGTAAATACCTTGAGATGACATGTGTTATGAATTGGTACAATATAGTTAAACCATGTTGAACTGAAATAATTACAGGAGCCTCTAAATTTGGCTCCTGGTTAAACTGTGGAGGAAAAAAACGTATGTTCAAAATTTTTAAACTGAAGTTTAAGAAAACATCTTCCACCATTAGGACACAATTATACAGTGGCGGTAAGAATCTGTGGTACACTTTATAAAAATTATGGATGTTTTCATGACAACATGACCCCAACAGGTATGGGAGGGAGGTTTTCATCTCCAGTGTGTTTTATCACAAGTTGGGCTTAATGTAGGGGAAATGTGGTCTGACCCAACAAGAGAATATGCTTAAATAATCCTTTTCACAGCACTAACATCTTGAGGCCCGACTGATGGCGAGGGATGATCAAACAAGATATAGGAGGCATGTAGCCCATATTCATATTTCTTTAAGATTCTTTTGTTTTGGCTCAGGATCCTAGATCTTCTGTCTGATCTTTTGATGTGGGCCAGGTTGGATATAAAATCCTTCTTTGCTGATTAATCTCCATCAAAAAAAAAAAAAAAGAGATAGGGAGCAGGATCATTAACACTTTGGAAATGTAATGGTGAGGAGAAGATTCAAAATTTAAAAAAATGGACCTGTAACAAATGACACTGCATTCAACCGTAGTGCAGAGGGATGCAGTCTCTATAACAACCATTTAATGCTCTCTACATGCCAACCTGTTGTCTGAGAATAATGCCAAGACATTGACATCTCTAACTTGCTTCACCTCATGGAACACCATTCCCTCTCTTAGATGCTCACTGCACAAGGACATTTAATGCACCATGTCTGATGAGTATGTGCATCAGGATTTTGCCAAGAATGTGATGAGAACTAATTTAGAGAGTAGACTGTTTGCCTTTTCCAGCCAAGAGTTTTATTGGAGGACAGAACAAATCCTTATTACCTTTGCATAATTTAAAAAAGATATATTTTCATGGCAAAAATCAAGGTCAATGTAATAACCAGAAATGGTCACTTTCCCTAATATGTAAAAACCAAAACTGCTTTTATAAGCGAATTCATAGAGAACGCAAAAACACATTTTTTTTTTTGTCAAAACATAACCTTAGAACATTATTGCTGATACACAAACTTAAATGTTTTTTACTTTTTAATTTAGCTTGATAACTCAGTGTTTTTACTCAGCTTATCAACTTTTTTTCCACTTAATTTACAGTAGATAACGTTTTATCCAAGGACTGATCTTATTTGTCATACTAAAATTACATGTAGTGCCACTTATAAGGTTCTTTGCTGAATGGCTGCATAAGAATCTTGTGCTTCTGGACCTCAGAGGGATCGGGGGAGTGTAACTTTTTGCACAAGTCTTACCAATCAGTGTTGTAACTATTATTAAAATTTAATAATGTTGGACTTTTTCTTCACCAGAGCATAAAAATTTCAATGCACCTTCACACAAATCTATTCGAAGACCTTTTAGATACGTTTACCATTGATGCCAGTCATTATGGAGGGTTCTGAAGTGTACATTTATCTTCTTTCCCATGTATTTTAAGGTTATTATAATAAAGAAAAAAATAAGAAAGGACACAATTTTCTACATTCTGTTAAACAGCAATAATGCAATGCACAACACGATGCTTAAGAGTCGACAGGATGACTGCACCTGCACCCTCTGGAAGGAAGGATATGGATTCTGCTTTTATTCCTTTCCCTGAAGGCCCTGTGTGTTAATGCTGCTGTCATGTCCCAGGGAGAGAGAAGACTAATTACTGGCTGCTCAGTCTCCCTGACGGTGCCCCCCCTCTGAGAGACATGCTCGGTTAATTGGAGAACAAATCCAAAGAGGGCTAAGCTGAAGATGCGACTGACCTTAGCTTAACTCATTGTAAGAAACATAGTACTTTAAATATGTTTTTTTTAACCACTTTGCCTTATCTTTCCATTCTTTAGTGGGTTTTTTTATTATCTTTTTTTGAGCACAAAACTACAATCATAAAAAATGTATTTAAAAAGAATGTCCTTAGTGCTTCGGCATCTTAACATAGCATTAAGAACTCTAACAAACTGTAGATATTTTAATGAGATGTTGGATGTTGAAACAAGGAAAAAAAAAACTATTGTATTATCAGATCTAAGCTACAGCAGTAGAGCATGGGAATTAAGGGCTCCCAGAGTGCTTAATTCTGCTTTTTAGTATTCTGTTCACATACAACAGGATCTTCATTGAGTCTGAATAAGCCAGGCCATTTAAGGTAAAAATGTTTTTTTTATATGCATCTTAAATTATATTAAAAACTTGTAAAAGTATTAGGCAAATTACATATAAATCCTTTAAATGTTCTTCAAGATGTCATTTCATTGTGACATCCGCCACATTATTCTAACTCATTACTCAAAAGACATAAACAAATATGCATTTATCTGTTTTATTTTTTTCCAAATATTTTATTTCTTGAATCATAATTTACAATTAAACACAGGTGTGATAATAATCATTGAATTACTGTACACGTGAAAACAATGTAGGTGATTTATTTTCTTTAGGATGATATGGAGCTGATGTTAAATACAGTGAATACGTTGTCAGAATTTGTTGCAATGTGATGTAATGCAAAACTCACTGCAGGCTGCTGCCTGCCACCTGAGAATCATCAAAGGTCAAGTGCTCAGCTTGGTTTAATCATATACGTGTTATTCTTTGGTAATCTATACATTTCTCAAGTTAAATGTTCTTAAAAGTGGAGAAAATCATTCCAGTGAGGATTTAAGCCTCATTTGGTAAGGCAGGGACACTTGTCAGAGCTGGAATGAGCCTCTCGTACACATGGATGCCATTCAGGAAGACTTGCTCGTTCAGATACTCGTTATGGTCATGCAGCAGAATGGGGGTCCTGTTCATCGGAGAAAAGCCGATCGCAGGGATACCCACCTGGAGTCAAATGAGATTATTTCACTTCTGTGATATTATATCTTAACAAAAAAAAAAAAAAAAAAAGGCCTAAGATATTTTCACGATGCTTACCGCTCTGATGAAACGGCTGTCAGTGGCAGCTGGGAATATCTCCTTTTCCAAAGTCATATTCCTAAAGTGGAAATGATGGTGTCATACATAACAAATGCAAAGCATTTCCAGGCACCCTGATAAATAAATAAAATCACTCTTTGCCAAACACAGAATAAGAATTTATGAGCAACTGCAGCTGTACTGTGATGACTTGGGAATGCATTACAAGGGTCATCTAAACTGGAACATGGAGATGATACACAGAGAATATGCAGCTGTTGAGGTTCAGCTCTCTATGCAGGTAAAATAGACCTCTACAACTCATTAGTTTGAAGATAAACATGCTTTAAACCAGCAGAACTGATTTACAGGATAATTAGAGGATATAATACATGGAGGCTAAGGTTTTTATAACTATACTGCATTTAAAAAAAAGTTTTTGAGGAAAGATAAATAAATGTTAATGTGTTTGAATTAATTGAGTGCAAGCTCTTTTTTAAACATACTGTTCACACCCCCTGGAATTTTTCTTAATGTTTTTTAACAATAACTCAGCCACCTTTCACTTAAGCTATCATCAAGCTTCCGTGCCTTTAGGTGGATATCTGAGCACAGAATTAGAATTCAATTGAAGTGGTTCGACTCACATTGACTTGCAGGCAGTGCTAAAGGCACTCCACCAGGGGTCGCTCTCAGCTGTGGATGTGACATTCTGGTTCATGTGTTTCTGCATCAGACAAGAACAAAACCACCAAGAAGTGCATTACTGAGAAGCAGCCAGGAGTAGATCATTTAGATCAGCAGATTGTTAGTGTAACCTGGAGGACACTGACTGACCTGAGCAAACTCATAGGTGACATCATCTCCTGCATCCTTACACCACTGCTTGATCTGCTTTTCAAACTCCTGATGGAAGTTTTAGAGTTTGAACACAAAGGTTTTGACTCTGGGCTGTTCATGTGAAGAACTTAACACACACACACCTGGAGGTTTACTGTGGGGGGGATTCTTAAGTCGAAGCTTGCATCCATTTCAGCCGGAATGACGTTGTAGGCCACACCTCCTCTGAGCATGGTCAAATTCACGGTGGTGACGTCTCCAAGGGTGAAACACTCGCTGGTGTTTAAGCTGGCAGACACAATGAAGACAGCCAGAATCATAAGATTTAAAAAGAACAATTATGACTGCGGCAGAAGGCCAACTAGTCATGTGAACAAACAAGTACATCCTACAGCCTGACAGTTTTCTTAACATATTTGTACATTTTAATATTCAGAAGAAATAATCTCCTACATAAAATGGCTACAATCACACACAGACCTGTTAAAGCACGTGGTTTGTTTATAACAACTTTAATCAGCAGTTTGAAGGAAATGTGCCTCACACTATTAAATTAGCCCAGACTGATGGAAGGGGGGAATCCATGACAGGTGGAATTGTATTAACTGTTTGATCTTTGAAAAGAAGATTAGATGTCTGGAAAGAGAGCTAAAATAGTCAGACAGATAATAATTAAAGATTAGTCATTTCACTTTGTGGAAAATTGTTTAAAAGTAGAAGGCATTCCAAATTGCCAACATGCTCAGGTCTGGATGTCCAAGCAAATTCACTCTGAGAGGGTATAGGAGGATATTTGAAAAGGCTCAAAAAACACAGGAAAAAGTCCTCTTAGGGACTCCTTAAGGTTGTTGATTCTGTTCAAATGAAAGTTTTTGCCTCTAAAATAATTAAGAGATCACAGGTTTGACTATGGTGTGCTGGTATCTGCTACAGAACAGTTTAGGGTGTTGAACAGATGAGCACACATAAAGTCACAGGTATTTCCTTCCAGAAACATAGAGAACTGATAATATATTAGACTACAAGGAGTGTTCTATTTTACAGTGGGATTCTTGGCTATACGTTGAATCGCTGCCGGACGAGGCGAAGATGGAGGGCTAAGGCTAGGGCTACATCTGGTCTAAGACCCACTCCCAGTCAGAAGTCATTGCTCACTAATAAAAAGTTCAACATTAATCAAACTGCACTCGCGCCTTGCATCTTGTGTTAGTCAGTCTGGCTGGCCAGGCTACACAGAGCCACCTCCTCGTTTTGGGGCTTAGTGTCTTCAAATAAGATCAGTGTTTGAAAAGGAGTTTTTAACTTTGCACCTAAAGCAACCTTTGAAACATAACCGTTCTTTTTTAATCCATCTTATAAAAATAGAACATTTTATTATTCATCATATATTTTATAGCTAAAATCAATCACTTAACACCTCATTCCTTTAAAGAAAAACGACCTAAACCATCTTACCGGTTTTTCTCCTTCTCTCTAAAGTCCAGAAAAGAGTTGATGACTTGTCGCTGCAACACAGAAAAGAATCTGATTTGTTTTGTCTCAATAAACTTTGTGATGAGACTTCTTTTGTTCCAAGAATTTTATTTACTGTAAATCTTGCAAGTCTTTGCTTTGACACAACTGCAAACTATCTAAAGGAAATGTATGTGAGAGAAATGCATCTAATTACAATTGCTTTGCTATACAGACATGGACAAAATTGTTGGTACGCAACGTCAAACTGGTTCCAGAAAAGGCTGTGTGGCTGCTGGTGTTCTTTCCAACCAAGCAGTAGCATACCAGACTACATCTCATCAAGTAAGTTCAGTGTTAACCTGATGATTTGATGAGATGACTGGAGTCAAAACCAGTTTATCACCAGTATAACAGAGGCTAACTGGAGAGGGTAGAAGGACAGACAGAACACTGAAGACGGGGTAGAGGCTATGGTTGGCTGGGAGTAGGACAGCAATACACTGGAGAAGCCTGGCAGGTAGAAAGCAGGAAATGACTACAGCTAGCCTCAGCTAGCCTCTGGAGGCAAACTGCGAAAAAGATGGAATGAGTACAACAGGAAATCATCGCAGCCTGCAGGGCAGAGAGAGCGGCGATGCGGGGAAGAAAGGGCATCAGCTGGTCTGTATCTGAGATGGAGGTAGGATGACAAAACAGTTCTAGAGCTAAAATCAAATGGCTTTTCTAAAAGCCACCTAAAAACATCTTAAGGGCATTCCCACATTATCCTTTGTCAGCATTACTTTCTCTATCCTGCATTTTAATAAAAATAAATATGGCATGCCACAGTTTTAATTTGTCGTGTTTTTGTCATTTGCAAATTTATTACACCTGAAACTGTCAACTGGGTTTAATAATCCCTTTTACAGGAAAATCCTGTACCTAATCAAGGAAAACGACCAGCTCAATATTATCCCCTATTTTCCCCTATGGTTCGTGGTGAATTCTTGGAGCCTCGCACTGAGTCCGCAGCTCGGCATTTCAGATGCACCGTGTTTACGTCCTGGACCGCGTCATCAAATTGGAGGAGCTTCAGCTGCGTGAAGCTGACACCTCACCCATGTGAAAAAAACATGCTCAGCAAATAGACTGAATGGTTTGTGATTCATTGGTGCAGGTTTTATATTTAATTTGATCATTTCTGAAATCAAAAACACAATAATAATAGAAAAACAATGTGTGTTACTTTATTTCAGAGATATTAAAGATTATTTTTTAGATCACCCAGAGGTCAACCAAAACCCCAATACGCTCAATTTTAATTTAATCAAAAGTATTTTATTTTTCAGTGCTGTTTGATTGGTGCAGGTAAAACTGTCGTCTTCAATTTGGATCTGCTGTTAAACCTAACAACCCCCCCCACCCCCCACCCCAAAAAGTCATTGTGGCTTTAAGTCGAGGGTCTTTTGATAGAGGGTGAGGGCTTTTGTTATTGAGTAAGGGCTACTGGTTGTAAGTAGGGGGTGTATTGGGATAGGACCTTTATGGGAGATGACCAAAGAGGACAGCGTTTTTGAAAACAAATCACAAAAGCCAGACTTTACTACTTTTGTCAGATCCAAGTTAAACCTATGACTATTTTAAAGTTTTCTTTAATTAAATGAGGGGTACCAACAAGCTTGTCCACATGTCTATATTAAGAAACTAAGTACTGTGGTTTCAATTGAAATGGATGTAATAAAATAAATGTTGATTATATACCCGAATCAAATCAAATTGAACTCTTGTAAATAGAAAAATAGATTAATAATTATCTCTCTGTTTAGAATTATTTATTAATCATTAACTACTATGAGCATGTTTTCACACAACATTATAAAACAATGGGCAAAAATAAAGCTTCTTACCAGCTTTTCTGCAGCTGTATTTTCCACAAACCTTGAACCATGACCAGGACTTCCCGGACAGCGGACAGTAATCCCTGGAAAGGAGAAGTCATTTTTACAATCCATCTGTCAAGGTTTATAGCAACAATAAATCTTCTACTGTTCAAGCATTGTTTTTTTATTGTTAATACTCACACCAAGGATTCCTTTCTCCATAAAATACAGTGAAAGCCTCACCAGGATTGGCAAGACCTTCAGGACACATAGAAAATAACATCAACATCAGAGTCATGAGGCTTAAAGAAAATGTGTTTGTAGTAGAAATAGCAGCAACAGTTACACTATTGACAACTGATAGAATGCAAAGTACTTGAATATTTATCATATTTTAAATCTAAAATAACATTTAGGATGTTATTGTTAGATTTCAGGGATCAGATTTCAGTGATCAAACCAAAAACAGCCATTTTCTACAAATTAATATGTAAATAGGTTTCAATTTGGGCTCATTTTAAACAACCTTAGAATGCAAACCAAATTACAATTTGAAAGTTTTTCTTCTCACAAAGAACACTAGCCAACCAGTCAATCAGATTGATTGATCCATGTTTCAAGGTAATGAATAGTCTAAATAAAAAATTCAAGACTTATCCATGTTATACTCTAATTTCCAGCCTTGTCCAGGTCTGAAACATACCTAGAAAAATGTCTAATCTTTTCAGGCTCTGTAGAAGGCCTACCTTATGAGGCTTAAACTTCTTTCAAAGATTTCTAAAACCCCTCACTACTGCAGCCCAAAATGTATCAGACTTATATTACTGGTCCACACAGACAGTGAATAATACCACCATTAGCTAATTTTCAGATGCTTAGTTCGATTGTAATTACTTCATAACAAATTTATAGTAATGCAGAACTATATGTGTCCTATTTGTATATAAGTCCTATTTGTACCGGGTAAACATCATCTGTGATCATTTCCAGAGATGATGTTACGGAAATCCCCTCGGAAATAATTTAGGGATAAAATTTAATAATTCAAATTTAACTTGATGAGTTCAAAAGTACTTGTTTATCTGCTGCTTTAATCACTCTCTGTCTTTATTAGAACTAGTATTACAGGATTTTTACCTCTGCAAAGGAGTTTATGCTTTAACCAGCACTGGTTTCTCGGTTTCTTTGTCAAAATCAGAAGTGTGCCATATGTATAGGAACAATCCATGTTTGTTTGTTTTTTATGATCCAGATCATAATCTCATAATAGAATTTTTTTCAAAGACTAACATTGTGAGATAGGGGTAGTTCATGGAGCAAGCAGTTCCCCCCCAAGCCAGAGGGTGGCAGGAGCAACCATTTACAGCAAGGTATTTACTGAAGACAAAAACACAAGAAAAGGGAACATTGTTGGTTTGTTAGCTGTAATGCAAGGATATAAAAAAATATTGTAATGCAGTGCTATAGATTAACTTTACATTTAAAAAGAGCAGTTTGTTGATACGGGGCAAATATACTCTAATTAGCAGCTTTTGTTATCATCCAGCTGGCTCTAGAGGGCATTAAAGAAAAGTTTCAGGCCAGTTTGAATCATTAAAATACTGTGGAGATTGCCAACATTCAACCTGTCATATCTTTCTTTCATTTTTGATTCTCCATTAGCTTGATGTTAATGGAAAGCTTAAACTCCACTGTTTCATGATCTGTAAACAACTTAAAACTTCCTACATAGTGTTGTTCCTGGTCTTGCCAAAGCCTGTCAAACAGATTTAATGATTCTAGAGGGATGAATGTGGCCTTGTCTTTACAAGTACCATAACTCCACCATCTTTTAATCTGCTGGTTTAACGTGCTCTGCTATCACACTCCTAAATACTGAGACTATTAATTTTGCGGCACTGCAGTGTAGCCAGTTGATTTCAGAGACAATAACCTTAAAGTTATAGTTGTAGTGGCCCTGGTGGATAAAGTTAGGCAGTGTTGTTTTTTTTTTGTTTTTTTTTTAAAGCAGTCTTATTCTCTGTATAAGCGGCTGGTGTTCATACTCCAGTTCCAGGGCCAGTACTTTAGCTGCACTATCTTTAACATCCATCACTTTTGGGCGGTATTCTTAATACATTCTTGCAAGTCATCCAAAACTATTGACAATATTCATGTGATTTATGCCAAATTTCACAATTTATCTTTATTTTTTTCCCTCCCGTGTCATAACTAAAACTTGAAGCATCACATATTCCAACAATCCAAACAAATCTGAAAACTACGCAAATCAATGTTAGTCATACTATTCTGTCTGTGTGGAAAAGTAGCATGGCACATATATATTTTGACAGGAGATAGTACTGGAAGCCCTCTACAAGTAAGATATAGGCCCCGTGCTTTAAACAAAAAAAAAAAAAAAGTAAACCTCACTAAATCTCAACTATAATAGATCTTAACTGGTGAGAACTATTAGAAAACAAATGGCAGAAATAAAAAGAGCCGTCAAAGGGCTTTTCCCAACTGGATGAAAGGCCTGTATAAACCCGAGAACTGGGTTAACCCATGTTTTTCAAACACTAATTTCGGTGGGAAAGAGGTTTAAAAGGCCCTACATTTTTTTTTTAACTATTAGCAATCTCATTTATTAAATAAAAGTTAGTAAAGTGTTCTATAAGCATCCTTAATAATAAACACTGTAAAATGTTTTTTTGTGGATACAGCTTAAACCTAGAAGCTTATCCTAAAGGGCCTTTCACACAGGATGCAGTCTTCACTGCGCTTGCTGCAGGTTCAGCGCAGCGGCGTACTAACTCGGCACTGCACTGCTGCTGCTCAGGCTGTTGGGTTGGCAGAGAAAATATGCATCTGATCTGTGCTAAGAAGCGAGTGCTAGCTCTGGCCATGCTAGTCACAAATAAAAAGAGCATCAAGGAAGAAAAAGCTGTGGGTGCATGAGACCATGATCCAGGGAGCAGCTTGGGAAGTTCAGCCTTGTTTAAGAGCTTTGTTTTCACAGTGACCCTTTCCAGGCCTATTTTCAGCGATTGTGAAGCAGGTCAAAGTTCAGCTTGACCGTGGGTTAAAAAGGAGCTCCCTTGGTTTTCGCTTTGCTAGATGCAGAGGCTGCCATTGAAAATAATGGGATTCACAGCGCAGCACACACCACATCCTGTCTAAAAGGCCCAAAGATATGCTTTTTTTTTTTTTTAATATAATGATGATTTAAGAATTGCATAAAAAAAGAAGTACAGATACCTTCATCCAGTGCAAAGCCAATGTTTAATTTTTTAAACTCTTGATGTGTCACAAATGTTTCCATCCCCTTGTGGCCTCCGACTTCCTCATCTGAAAAAAAGGTCCCAAAGTCAAGCTGTTAAAATTCTCCAAACAAAAAAATTTCACTAAATGAATGTTAAGAATTAAATAGTTTTCTCTTATTTTTGCCTCAGTAACGGTTACATTAATATCACCCTTGGTACTAAAATGCAGGAAACATTAACGCAACTTCACCTGTTTATTTCCGTAATATAACTTCCTAGAAACTCAACAAATTCTGTAAAATTATTCCTACACCACTGATAAGATCATATCAAAGATAAATGGTGATATTTTAAAACTGCTCTTTGTGCAGTTTCCTTTCATTTTATCTTCTTTCCTGGTGTAGATTTCTCCATAAGCTTTGGATTATTATGCAGCTGAAGGTTCCTGTGAAATCTACAGTCCTCCACGTGTTGATGGTATGTTTTCATTTTGAGTTCATAAAGCCTTTTCACTCTCTAGTGCGAAGAGTACCTTCCAGTCTCTATGTTACATTATATACGTATTCCAGGGAACCAAAACACAGAGCATAAATTCAAAAATAAAACTTAAATAAAATGTTGATCATCTAAACAAGGTAAAGTATCAAATTTGAAAAAGGCTTTCTAAGCTTTACCTCTGCAGGGACCCTTTGGGGTAACAACTGGGTAACTGGTAATTTTACAGAAAAGAACATACTTTTTTCCTGAAAAAATAAATGCTCTCAAATTTAAGATTACATTTTCTGGACATTATCCTAGTGTAATCATAGACTCAATCAAATGAAGAGTCATTCAAAGGTTTTAATTGCAAAACTTCAGAAAATTTCACCTGGCTGGGAATAAATGAGACCAGTGCTGTAACAGAATGGTTATGACATGATGTAGACAAACCTAAGGCCGAAACACACCAGAAAATAGGATAGGAGGAAGTCCTAGATTTTACAATTGGTTTATGTGAATAGTCTCTGGCTCACAGTCCGGATTAGCTGCAACTGTGTCTCTTTAGGAACGGCTGAGGCAGACCCCGGTCTATCTTGGTTGGACCTAGGGGTGGGCGATATATCAGATATACTCGATTTATCTCGAGTTTCCCCACACACGGTAGTTAAAATGACTCTCGCAACCACCAAGTACAAATTCGCATGACGACATTTAGCCATTTGCATCTATTTCACTGAGTTTTGTTTTTCCCACACTCTTTAAATGCATCATAAACCCCTCCTCCAAACAGGATTATTTTATGCACGGCACGCACACTACAGCAACCGGCCAATGAAATACGGCAACAGCAGGTGTTTCAGCAAAGCAATATATGGCAGTGGTTTGGATTTCACTTCAAGGACATCAAACAAGCAGCAGTAATTTGTAAGACGTGACGCAAAACCTTTGCTGTAAAAGGTAGCATCACCAGTTAAAACGTTAAATAAATCAGCTGTGAAGCTGATGACGTTGACCTCGTCGTTTGAAAAAGCGATTCCATATGTGGGAAAAAGGAATAGATGGAGGGAAATAGCAAACGCTATTTATTACGTTATTTAAATGTTTTTTAGATGCACTAATACCTGTGAGGTGATGTGGTCTTGTTCAGAGGTTTTTCAGGTGTTTTCCAAATTTGGCAATGTTCTCAATTTTACCACTTTTTGTGCTTCTTTAAAATTCCCAGCACATTAAGATCAATCAAAAAGTTTTTAGATGTTTTTAAAGGTAATTTAGACATGTTGTGATATATATCGTGTATCCTGATTATAGCCCAAATATATTGGGATATTAGATTAGATTTTCTTTATATCGCCCAGCCGTAGTTGGACCTAAGCAACAATTTGACAGTATTCCAAAGACTGCCAGGTGGAGAGACATGTCAGCAAAACTAAACACATCCACAATAGGAAATCCACCCATGAATAGCTCTGAATCGCAAGAGAAACCAGTTCTTCCCCATAGATGTTCGTCATGAAACCTGCAGCCAGTGATGGGAGTAACGGCGTTACTAACGCTGTTACCTTTTTTAATAATGAGTAATCTAACTAATTACTTTGTAACTATAACACAGTTACCATTGCCGACACCCCGTACTGCACGGTACTCAGGTCGCACAATGAACCTTTTTTTCATGATAGGACTCGTGCACGCCTGAGAGAGGGGAGGATGTGATTGGCTGATGTGTAGTGAGACTCCATCTGTCAGTTGGGTAAGTGGGTGATTCTGCTGGCGGGTGTTAACGTACAGCATACATGCTTACATGTTTATAGGCCTGTCAGATAGCGTTCCCCCTTGATGTCATTTACGTTGAGTTGCAATAAATGCAAAACTCTCTGCAGGTTCTTGTCTTTGTCATCCACTCTATTCAGCTGGCTTTTGAAACACATGGCGAGAAGGTGGCGGGTGGTGGTGAGGGTTACGGGGGGCAAGAAACAGAAAAGTAACATAATAGTTACTTTTACTAGTAACTTTTATTGTGGATTAACTCAGTTAGTAACTCAGTTACTTTTGGGAGAAGTAACTAGTAACTATAACTATTTACTTTTTCAAAGTAACGTGCCCAACACTGCATGCAGCACACGTTTCCTGCATATATAGCAAGCAGGTCAGTCTTTTTACTCATGGTGGGAACTTAGGAGGACAGAAACCAGATAAAGTGAAACACAACCTTCTTGGAGCAGTGGGTTCAGCTTTACATCCACTGCCCAAGCTTGATTATGCTTGGACAGTCGGACTCAAGCAATGTGTTTCGGCCTTAAGCTCCTAAAGTTGACGGACCGCTGATGTGGAACCAGTCAGTAAACTCACCGGGAACAAACATCAAATGCACAGTGCGTGTGGGTCTCCATCCCTGTGCCTTCAGTCTTCTGACAGCCTGTATGTACCTAAACAGACAACACCTTACTCAGCACACTCTGCGACAAAGAAAAAAAAACCTGTGCATTAACACAGTGAAGATCATGGCTTTTTATACCCACTGTATAGTCACACATTTCATGTCCTGTGATCCACGAGCATAAATGTTACCCTCAGCATCTTTGGTAGCACTGAAAGCATCATATTTCCAATGCTCCTGGAGAAGAGATTGATACCAGGTCTATCTTTTAATCAACTGTTTTTTTAGTAAACAGCAGGACAGGAAAAATTCCCTAAAAAAGGGTTTAGTTCAAACCTGATAAACAGGAACAACATCAGTGTGGGAGTTCAGTAAGATGGATTTTAGGGTGGGTTTGGTTCCTTCCCATGTCATGATCACCACAACTCTGCCCTGACAGACCTGAGAGCAGACAGACAGCTGGATTAACAAACATCTGTCCCAATCTTAAGGCATGCTCACATCGGATCTTCACATCATGAAGTGAATCACCTCAATCTTTTTCATGGGCAGCTGTAGCTCCTCAGCTATTCTGTCCAAGAAACTGAGAGCAGAATCTGGAAATGAATAAACATGGATGAGAAAGACTGGTTTAATTATTAAACTATAACAACTCATTGCCGCTGCTGGTTATTTACT
This sequence comes from Cyprinodon variegatus, assembly GCF_000732505.1. Lineage (NCBI taxonomy): Eukaryota > Metazoa > Chordata > Actinopteri > Cyprinodontiformes > Cyprinodontidae > Cyprinodon > Cyprinodon variegatus. The sequence continues at coordinate 52,299 of NW_015151793.1, read as the reverse complement.
GCTGTGGGACTTCAGCATCATCACAAAAAAAGAAATAAGATTTCTTGGTCCACTTCTGGATTCTTTACAGACTTTTAATCCAAATAAGAGGAAATAAGAGTTTCCTAAATTTAGGTGATCAGCTAAAACACAGTTCCTGATTTTCCAGTTTTAGAAATAGCTACAGCTAAAGCATTGTTTGTAATATGTTTGTGCTGTAGGACAATGATACTGTTTTGCTACCTTAATTTTCACATCAGAGACCGGTAGTGATGGAATATTTTCTCTAAAATAGACAAGAAATGCAATGTTTTCATATTTGAAGTGTCAAGAAAAAATATATAAAAAATAAATCACATATATTATTTATATTGATATTTGTATTTCTATTAATATTTGTATTATTTTTTGACAGCTTCCCCGCTAAAATGCTCTTGCAAAGTATATATTTTATCCTTTAACGTCGGAGCCCAAATATGGGAGGGGCTCGCACGGTAATTAAACAGCCTCATTTTAAGGTTGTCGATTCCTGGTGGCCTTTATTTAGAACATTGAGACAGCTAAAGGGGATGGTGTGAAGAACCGTACCTCAGACAGCTCATCAACAGCCAACATCCACCGTATATGGGGCACCAACTCTACTACAACAGAACATAGTGCCCTGACAGATGTATTTCCTTAACAATGATCCCCCTTCAAACTAATAAAATAACTTCACTTTTGTATTTTTTTCAGTGAAGGAGTAGAATATATCTACTGATACTGAGTCACACTGCCTCCTAGAGTTTAAATAGAGGATGAACTTGGTAGATTTTCGGTTTTACTTTGCTTCGATTTCATAAGAAAAATATTTTTGGACAATCAAATTCATATAAAAACAATAAATAACTTTTTCAATTTAATATTATATTTCAAGATATTCATAAACCAACCATGTACATGATTAGTCTTGGATTGTGTGACACAAGATCTAAAAAAAGATGAACTTGGTGCAATGGGTGGGGAGATCTCTGTTTTTTATTTTTATTTTGAAAGAACAGATTTCATTATAATGGTTTAAGGTGCGGGGCATCATCATCATGAAACTTGTTTTGTTCACTCTTACTGTTGCACCAGTCATCTACAGTATCTGCATTCATTTATTATTCGTTATTATTTGAGAAACTTTAGCGAAGACATGCATGGATTAAACACCCACTACTACATTAAGGAGCAGTTTTCAAACGCCTAGTGCATAGATTATTCTGCTCTGCATTTAGTCACATTGATTTAAAGCAGAAGATGCCTGATGAATTATCTGCTCTTTGGAAAGAGAAAACCAATTCAAGCAAAAAGCAGCCAGCTACCTTATCGTGGATGGCAATAAATTGGGGAAGGTCAGTTCAGCATATTTCAAGCTCCATTCAAATCAGAGATTTAGGCACCATCGTTTTATTTAAAGGCCTCCAAACCTCAAAATTAAAGGTTTTAAAACCATAAATGGCTACAACATTTCTTAATTTTAACACAAGTAACCATCCTATGATTATACATTATACTATATATGTTATACTTTACAGCTACTTCCAGGTTTCTGGTGTTTGTCTGAATCCATTTCAGGATTACATGTTTTCACTTTAAGTGTAAACTTCAGCTTTGTGCAGAACTGTCAGCATTTAATGAGTAACGGACGTAGATAAAAACTGGACTTTGTTAAAAGGACCAGGTGATACATTATCCAATACACTTAAAACACAATAACTATTACATATATTAACAAAACTTTTATACTGCATAATAAAATCAAGATATTAAAGGTGAATTAAAAGTTTCCATGGTATTTTGAAATATCTGACATTAGTTTCCTGCGGTATAAGGAGTCTCACCATAGTCAGGCTCTGGGTGGACGGTTTTAAGACGAAGGTATTCCCTGAACAGAGCCACTGAGGGGTCCTCTCCTTCAGGGGAGCCCTGACCCCCTCCAACATCCGGACCGTCCTTGTCGGGTAGCATGCTGGGATTTGTTTATCCCCTTAAAGATATGAAATACATTCACGGTAAATTGTGACAGCACATATGAAATAGTCCCGTTCACTTAAACACACAAAGCGCTGTACCCGGTTAAACCTGTGTCCCAATGGAGCTGCTGGTAACGCACCTGCCTTCAGCTCTCAGCAGCACCTTTATTAAAGTCATGCTAGAAGCGGCTAGCCTGCTTTAAAGTAACCTGAGCCGCTACAGCGGTAGCATCTTCTTAGCTGTACATTAACTACCCTAGTTTGCCCTTAAGAAATACGAACTTTCAGCGCAAGACGTCAAATAGATTTATATAATTTAACTTCTGGATTAGTTGAAATAACTAACTATACTTACCAGAGGCAGACAACCCGCAGACACAATCAAAGTCAGCCTGTAGGGGGGTTTCACCTAATTGTTGAATAACACTTTGCGCTCTTAAAGAAAATAAACATCAAAGGGTTAAGATTTTTAACCCGTTTATATCAATAATGATAACCACAATAAACGAAAGATTTTCTACAGGATTTTCAAACGCAAAGAAAACATGACCCTACTTTGGACGATACCATTTCTCAACTGTGACGCATTCAAACCCTCTGTGGCTGTCGGCAAGCCATTTTATCATTAAATTGTAAAAGTCCCTGTGCAACTTCATAGAGACGTCTCAGTTTAGGGTTTATTTTTAAGTTTCAGTTCAAAACGTATATAGTATAAACTATATATATATATATATATATATATATATATATATATATATATATATATATATATTCATTCAGTGCTTAACATGTACGTTTTGTAATTTTATACACTAGTGTGACATTCAAGGTCGGTACTAAAAAAAGCAACTACACCTAAATATTGCAATAGTTTATTTACTGTTTCAATGTTTCAACATTTATTTCAACTCATAAAAATAAACATACCAGTTAAAACATGTTGACAAAATAAATAAAAATATTTGCACAATGTCCCAAATGTTGCCAAATTCCTATCAAACATGAAGCATACGACTGTATTTATAGAACTAAAGGGAAACACATTTTTTCAACAGTAGTGATAAAAAAAAAAAAAACATCAGTGTGAACAACAACAAAATTTAATGTTGCAAAGAAAAATCCCTCTCTGCTAAATTACTAGATTACAAAAACAAAAAAGCATCATTAAGAAAAAGCTTGGAAGTATTTCTTAACATTTTGCATAACGATAAACAATGCATTAGTTTGTTGTTTTTTATGTCAAGCAGCATTAAGACATATTTTTTATTTTTTTCTCTTGATTGCAAAGACTTTATTGCAACTTTATTAACATGTAAATATCTTAGCTTCAGCTTTTTAACCCAAATGATCATATATTATACAGAAGCTGTGTTAGGTGTCTGCTTTAATGTGTGCAAAAACTTTTAAATACAGCCAACAACAACATTTACATATTTACAATTGTCCACCAAGTTATAGCATATGAGCAAACACATCACACAGCTTTAAAAGCAACCAGAGACGGGACACACAAATAAACATCCAACTACACACAGCAAGCTTTGCTGAACTGGTCTCATATTACCCGGAAAATTTAACCTAAACATATTACATTCATAATACTCACATATGATATGATATCTCAAATCCTGTCAGACACATTTAATCTTCTTTCCAGGTTTGATAAGAAAATAAACAAAATGTTTTTATCAATAAAAAAAAGAAAAAGAAAAAAAACAGATAATTTTTAATTTTCCTTGGTCATCTTTTGATGACAATTCCATCATCCTGTCTTCCGCTGCTATATTTCTTGTTTGAGTTTGTCGAGGAATTTGATCAAACCTTGATGGAACTCTTGGGGTTTGTCCATATAACAAGCATGCCGAGCTCCTTCTAATTTCAGCACGTGATGATTGGGAAGCTGGATGAGGTTCTTGTGAGACTGGGCGCCCAGGTTTGTGTCCAAGGCCCCAAAAACAATCAGAGTGGGAGTCTGCAGAGGAAACAAGTGCAAAAAAAAAATAAAAAAATTTAAAAACAGAAGAGGGAAATTAGACAATGTAAAAGTTTGTATTATTAACCAAGTCTGGCACTATTTTCTCAAGATAAAGAATATTAGAGTGGAAAGGGACTGGTTCAATTCACAAAATAGACAGGACAGATGGAAAGAGCATTATGTAAATCCTGAAGTAACATCTCAACACAATGACCTGGAAGTTAAACCTTGGGTTCAAATTGGTCTACCAAATGGCTGGCGACATTACCTTAACATACTACCAAATTAAAAAAATGACCAAATAGAGGCTAAAGGACATCAAAGTCTAAATGCTTTGTAGTGATCAATACAGCCTAAGCCTCAGTCATAGAAAACATGTGGGCGGAGCAGTAAAGGTGTCTGCAGGGGAAGGTAGTCTGCAAATCTGACTAAGTTAGAGCAGTTCTGTCAGGTTGAATCGGCCAAAAGTTCAGCAAATAAGTGTGGGGAAAACCCTCATATTTATTAAAATCTAATTCATAGTACAGAGAGAAAAACAAAACTTGAGACAACAACAAAAAAAAAGCATTGGTCTGATTTAATGACAAATAAAAGTTTAGTTATTAAACATGCTATGGTAGGAGATAAATATTGGTTTCTTTGTGTCTTGCTGCATGAAAATGTATTAAAGCTTCCCATTGGGATACAATATAATGAAAAAAGGAAGAAGACTAATGATTAAAAAAAGATTTGTATGATTTATTCTGACTCTTTTATATTGTAGGGTCTGAAAACCTGTTATCTAATAGAACACTGACCAAAATGTTTTTATTTATTTATTTTTAACTTTTTATTGAAGTTATCTATGATGTTTGTTAATATTTCATTCTTAAAAAAAAAAAAAAAAAAAAACTACTGCAAAAAAAAAAAAAAAAAAAAAAAACAGGCCCACCAATATGACATTTTAATTATTGAAAGTATTTTTCAGTGTTTTCAAAAAAAATTGTGGCATAATGTTTTCTTTCAAATGATATCTGTAGTAAGTGGATAAGATTACAAAAGCTTGCAATCTTACCTGGATCTTTTTGTATTGCTGAGCAGAGTAGCTTCTCGTACCAACTGGTGCTATAGGAACGAAACCGCGCAGCTGTTCGCTGTTCTTCACAAGGAAGGGGATGGAGTAATGTCCACTCATGGAGGGACTCAGAAGCACAGCAGCCCTGACACCCAGAGACTCCATGAAGCGTGACAGGAGGACCACCCGATTCTGCTCCGTCTTTAGAGCTTCAGAGTCTGGTGATTTCCCATAACCTTGATATAGAGGATTTACAAAAGATAACTATGATAATCACTAAAATGTTGATATGAAATAAGGGAGTTTAATTGAGAAATCAAGCAAAATACATAATCTACTTTTGTACCATTTAAATAAATCAGGAAGATATTAATTAATTTTACTTTGGCTAACATGATAACATAGACCTGAGTCACTGATTAAATGAGGAAGTAAGAACTACACTCAACCACTAGAGGGCACTATTATCAAAGGAAAAAACATTTTCAAAATCAACCAGTGTATATAAATTCCACTATTTATGAAATATTGCTAAGAATGATGGATCCTTTCAAAAAGTAAATGTTTCCAAGTCTCTTCAAACTTTAAAAAATAGACCTTGAGTTAGTCAGGGCAACACAAGGTTGAGATCAAATCAACAAGTATATAATGTGTTTTTATTTAAAAGTACCCTTAAAACTAACATAAAGTATACCAGATTGATTAAAGTAAGCTTCAATGTTCACCTGGCAGATCCATTGCTAAGGCCTGATATCCATTAGCTGCCAGCACAGCCATGGTTCCCAGTTCTTCCCAGGTTTTGGAGGTAAACGCCTGGCCATGCAGAAGAACCAACTGCAACCTGCACAGAAACATCTGTTTGTTACCCTGGATGTCAAACCTGGTCAACTGAAAGACCGTCTGCTCAAATAGTTGATGCACAAGATGCTAACACTTATCAAACATCTTTTTTCCAAAGGTCGTCTCACTTTGGCAGTATCTGCTGGCCGTCTCGATCCACAGGCAAGGCTTCTCGGAAGAACAGTGGGGGGTCTCCAGGAAGCTGTCCGGTGCGAATGGACACATTGAGGACCGGTGGTCCGGGTGGAGCAGCGACTGCCACCATTCCAGTTCTTTGAGCTTTGGCCTGTAGCTCCATGGTATCCTGGCGAATGGACGGCAGCAGCAGGTACAGCATAAGCGTGGCCAAGAACACCAGGCCGAGCAAAACCAGGCGATTGCGCAGAAAATTCATTTCAATGTGATGAAGGACCTGGAGGATGTTATAGATGATGTGTTAGATGAAGCTTAAGCACCTTTGCAGAACATTGCTAATTTTGTAATATTTCAAAACCTAATGGACACAGAAAATCTGGCTGAGCTTTAAATTATGCTGTATGATATTAGTTAAAACTTGCTTTAAAGGATTTTCGTGTAGCTAATCAAATATATTTGACTGATGATCTTTATCACATGTGACATTTGTAAAAACATTTTGTCAATTACAGTTGCTGGATCATTTATGTCAATATATTTATATTCATGGCAGCAAAACCCAAACAGATTCTTTCGAAGTTGATTCCAAGAAAAGTCTATTCTTTCTAAAAAAGAGTCACAGCACAATTTGTTTGCAAACTTTGGTCTAAATAAAGGATAATTATTTATGTAGCCTGCCTGATTTCTGAGATGTTTTGCTATAATCCATAGCATCAGCTCACACTAACTTGTACAGCATTGTGAGAGGGTTTATTTGACTGCCCCAGGCCCTTAATAATCATAATAGTCATGATATCAGGATGAATCACATTGTGATGCTATTGCTACGTTATGTTGATGATGTTATTAATTATAAAATCCCATTTCTCTAGACTCCTTTCTTTCTTTTCCTTCTCTACCATGTCCCTAATTACATTCATTTAGCATCTCAGCAATTAAAACCATGCATAAATGAGGGCAGTAAAAGACCATCAAAAATACTAGATGTTGCTAAAAAGGTGGAATTTACATGCATAACAATCTTATCAAATATTGCATCCAAGCAGTCATATGCAGCTGCAATGTTGCAAACTTGGATAAGGTCTGAAGATTACACTTGGCTATATTTAGCAGGTGTAGTGAAATGTAAGGCAAACCGTCCAACAGGTATAGCCATTTGAACACAGAACTATGATACCAAATGTAGATAGAGATCTACATTTGGTATCATATGTAGACAGAAGTCTTCAAGATGATAGCTTGGAAGTAAAAAAATGAATCAAATTGGCCCAGTCAAATTCCAGATATTAACCTGGTTCTTGAGAGGACATCAAGAAAGCCTAAAACTAAACTGTGAGACTGATAAGAGTCACACAGAAAACAAGTCTGATAAGTTATTATCAACAAGTCAGCTTGTTGATCCACCTGTCTGGTATGACAGGTGGATCAACAAGCTGCCTTAAAATAGGTAGAAGTTTTTACATACCTGTTTTTATGATTACACGTTTTGTTTCATTGTTTAAAAAAAATAACAATATACAAAGAAGGACAGCCACTTTTCTTCGCAGAATCGTGATGGAAAAACTTTGATTTCGATGCAGAGAATTAAAAAATTACAAAGAGGTGCAAAGATAACAACAAAGCTCTCATCAAATATTTTTCATTACAAGCTAAATATTGCCACAACACAAACATCCAGTCATCTTTACACACATTCAGCAGGGATTCTTATTCATCTTAATGGTTGTAACTAAATGTGGGAGCAGATTAATGATGATCCATCATAATCTGCTCGAGTAGTATTATTATAAGGTATGACTTCTTATAATGTATGATCATTTCTAATCTGAACCACTTGAAGGTCAAGTAAGTATACAGCATGAATACAGTTGTCTATCATTTGCATCACTTTCTGGAATTGTTTGGTTTAAAAGCTTTATACGCTGAAAAAAATATATGATTTTTTTTTCTTCTTTTTTTTTTCTTCCTTCAGCTTTAATTTGTTATTTTATAACGATGTCAATCTTTACTACGTTCCTATAAGTTTCAAATATTTTTTCAATATTTAAATTTATTTACGTCTACACTGGAGTAGTTGTTTTAGAAAATACACTTTTACCCTTACTTTAGTTAATTTTGGAGGATAATTTTACTATTACTTACATAAAAAATATTTAAGTACAGTTCTTATTAAGTAAATACCTGTTTTACTCTTATACTTTACCCATATCTTATAAAAACTCCCAGAATTCCACAAATCAGTGCTCTGCTAAGCTGATGTCTCCTTATAGGACATAAAAGATTGCACTTTATATAAATCGAGTAAGTTTTATCAGTGTCGAGGTTGCTACCTGTGCTAAGCAGATGAGATGAACACCATTAGGGCTAATCCTCCTGAACAAAGGCTTCATTGTATTTTACCGCAGTCCATCAGCAGCACTTAATTAGCCAATTATGCATTAAGCTAACAGCAGCTCTCTTGATGTTAACGGTTCTATTGAACACCGAGGGAGACTTTTCAGAGAGAGGATACATACCAGCAAATTTGAGATAATTAAACCCTTTTCCACTTAGAAATGACAGCACTTGGTTTATCGTCAGGTCTTCTCCATGTCTGGTTGTTGCGGGAATCGTTGCTGACAGACTTCGGGTTGAGGGCTACTAATCCTTGTTCTTTTTTTAATCAAAAATAAATAATTACAGTTGTATATTTTATGACATAAAATTAAAAATAATGCCAATTCTTCATTAAACTGAACCCAGGGAAATACTTAAATAAAGCAATCTAAAGACACATACATTTAATATCGAGAAAAGGTTCTGCCCATAGCCATGTGTTTCTCGTCGGAACTTATTATGAGATGTACAAAACACATAGCAAGCTCTTACGTCATTTCCTGTAGAGTAAACGTAAACGTTTAAGATTTTCAAAGTAAAAAGGCTAAACAATTTCTATTTAAATTTTTGTAGTACCGTAAACTGAGGAGATATAACTATGAAACATCTAAATTACCAATAAAAAACTGCAGTTTTTATAAACAGGTTTTGAAAACTTTTTTTTCCCCGTTTCATATTATTCATTATTATTCTTTCAACTATAATAGAACCCCCTTTTAACAAATATTTTTTTTATTTTACTTTGAGGTTGCATTTGGATTTTGAAAAAAAAAATTTTCGTCTTTACCGACTATAGTTAACAACATAGCCGCTAAAAACAATAAGAAATCATCCCTTCAAAAATGTCAACCTCCATGTAAACCTCTGGTAATAATATTAAATTAGAATCTGCCTAATTAGTAAAGTGTGTAACATGTTTGAAAACACCCTGCTAAAGTGACATGTTTGGCACTTGACTTAAAAAATAACTCTTCTTCCTAAGACAGCAGGAAGACAAGTTTAGATGGTAGTTTATTTGGTGAAAATTGATCCCCCCCCCAAACTCCATTCTAGTTGCATTCAACTATGGTTCTGAACTTGAATTGACCTTAGTAAAGGTAAAGCAAAAATAATTGCTCTAACAAAAGCAGGTTTACTGTGATCTGCTAAGTGCTTGTTGCCAAAGGTCCATGTTTTCTCTTTGCAGTAAAGAAACAAGACAAAAATGTTTGTGCAGAAACCATATTTTTAATATTGTAATTATCCAGGTTAAAATATGAAATGTTTAAGATACGTAACATTTCGATTTTAGCAGATAAAAAAAGAATGCTGTATATTATGGCAAATAGAATTTTTATATTTCTAGTAAGTCTTATAAACATTGAGACAACTCTGCTTATAAAACAGAATGGCACAGAGGAATGCATGTTCAGCTTTTTGATCACATGCCCCCAAAATTTGGAGACATGCTTAGAAATGCACACCAATAACCTTCCCACTAGTTTGGACAAAATTCACACAGTGGGATACAGTTCCATAATGGTAAAAGCATCTTGTTCTGCTCTGCACAGACCAAAGGCTTACAGGACACAACTTTTCACAAGAACAAATACACAATGAAGCCTCATTTACAAAGTATATAAAGTGCAGACTCAGGAATGAGCTACATATACAAGACACTATTGCAGACCTGTCTGTGCACTGAAGATTTACAGAAATAGGACCAGCCAGTCTAGAAATATGAACCTGTTCCATCAGCTAATGTAGTTCCCATCATGAAGAGCTGACATCAGAAGTTGTTTTAATATTGATATAAAACTGTGCTTTATGATAACTTATTGAAACTTGATTTAAGACAATGAAACCTTTAATAAGATAAAACAAAGGCAGAAATGACATTACCTGAATGCCAATTAATACAATATTTTTTGGCATAACTCGTTTCACAGTTTAAAAAACGTGTAAACTAATGTTATTCGTTTCGGCATATCAAAATACAGTTAAGTCATCCTCAGTGAATTAAAGCTCATCTGTCAAATTAAAGGTTTTAAACATACTTTAAGTACATATTTTATTCCTTTTTTATCCGAATGACCTTTTCAACGTTATTCCAATGTACTTGATATGACTGTAGAATCCAAAAAGCTGAAAGGCATTAGTGTAATACCACTATTTAAAGCACCAAGCTGAAAAACAGGAAAATTTGGTCTTAAAAGGCAGATATAAAAATAGCACTTTGTAAACGTCTTAAGGCACAAAACCAAGGTGAAACAGGAAGGTCCAGCTACACTGTTTCTATAAGGATAAAAGAGAATTAAGTCTTGCGTTTTTTGTTTTTTTTTTTAGAAATCTGGCATATTTTATGTTTAAGGCTGTATTTGCCATTCAAAATTTGATTTAACCAGGTCTTTGCCCAATAATTAGGACATTATGCAGATAGATCTACTGTTTCAACACTATTATCAGCTACACATCTATTCAAATTTCCAGTTTTTAAATGAACTGTTATTTTTCATAAAATAAATACAAAAAAAATTATTTCCAGAAAACAAACTGTGGTTTTACTTCAGTCTGCGCTGTAATAAAACCCTCTGAATCCAGCAGCGAGTACCTGCTGCTCCTAAAGCGCAACAAACTTCATTTCATTTCTATGCCAGATTACCAAAACTTTCTGTTTGAGCAATGGCACAGTTGGTGAATCGTTAAGCTTCTTAGGTTCCTCAGTGAAGAACAGAGAGAAGTCCGAGTGGAAGCAGAAAGCAGAGAGGCCAGGTCCCTAAAATGGAGGGGCCTCTATTCCACCCTCCTTCTCTCTGCTCACAGACATCACCCCTGTACCCGGTGTAGCACTGGCACTTAAAGTGCATGCGGAAAGTCTTCAGCTCTTCCTGCCCAGGGGATCCCCTGACCTTCAATTTCCCACCCTGAGAAATTATGCTTTGAGTGGAGGGGTTGAGGTGCAGATAAGCGTCGCTGTCCGGTGCTCGGCGAAGACAGCGGCCACGAAAATTGCACAACATCCGGCTGCACTGTTCCGCTGCTTTGGTCACATTGAGGAGGTAATGGCCCAGTGGTCCTAGCAGATAGTTATTCAAGGTAGAGCAGCTGGTCTGCAGGACAGAGAATATTTTACGTCAAAAGCAAAGAAACAGCAGCCTATAGAACATCAAAGGGCAAGGGAAGTTAGTGCTCTTACACTACTTGCATAGGAGGTGTCCCCCCAGAAGATCACACCCGCAGCTCCAATGGCAACACTCTCACCAATGGTGGAGACCAAATCTCTCTGCGAAGGATGTACAAACACATATTAGTTGTTCAAGGTGCGTTTACGTAAAAGGTGTTCAAGTATACAACTCAAGAAGTTACAGTAAAATAAAACACTTTAAATAGTAGTCATATAAATAGTAATTGCCAAGAGTTAACTCAATAACCAGAGTTATTGTCTTATCTGCAACAACAACATTATGGAAACAATTTACCCAAGTTTATAAAAATTTACCCAAATTGCTGGATGAATGTAAGAGATAAAAAAAAGCAAAGCCTTGTGGGCTACTTTATTAGAAACATGTTCCAGACTAACTTGTTTTCAGACAAAGACTATATTTAAGCATACGACAAACCATAAGGGCTTAGGATTTTTTCTGTTAGTCTGGAGACGTGTTTGTTAATTCAGCTAGTTTTAAATAGACTGAATAGTTGATTTGCTATTTTTTATTTATTCTTATCATTTTAATGCTTAGTTTTAGTTTAACTCTCATTTTTTTTTTGGTGAAGGATTAAAGACAATGTATTGTATTTATCAAATTAACTGTTTTTGTTAAAGCCGCCACACATTAAAAGAAAAAAAAAAAAAGGAACAATTACGGCTGACAAGCAACTAGTTTAAACTCCCCCCAATATTTCACACAGAGAATTGATAAACACAAAATGAATTATACTGAAATGTAATCCATTTACGTTTTATAAACACACAATACAGTTCCAGTTTTGGCTCCCAACAATGAACAATTTTGTTTATGCTTCCAACAAATTCATTTATTCTCATTTAAAATGTCTGTACATTCAAAGTAAGGTGGAACGGAATAGACATCAGAGATCTTGTTTATTCTTAACTTGTCCAATGAGGCTGATTCTTATTCAGCAAGCATTCATGTCACTGAGCCATAATTAAAAAGTAATCTAAGCAGCACTAGGAGAAAAAAAATATTGAATCTTTATTTTTTCTCTGACCTAAAACTGAGATGATCAAATGTAAATTTAAAAATTGTATCTTTTTTAAATAGATACCAAGTAACTTGTGTCCTCCTCCCATGCTTTTGCTTAGATTAATTTGTGAGCAAAGCTGAAACCCAAAGAAATTATTTAACTCATAACATCCGACTTTAAATCAGTTAAAAACATAATAAAAAAATAAGATTATTCTTTTAACAATTGGGAAGTAAACTCATAAGTTATTATGACTTAAAATAATTTTAAAGCTGCTTAAAACCGTTGAATCTTTCTCAAGCAAATCTAACGTTTTTATAGACTTGTTTTAATAGACTTGTAAAGATTTAGCAACTACAAGAGACCCTAGGGTTTAAGGGCCCAATGCAGTATTTTATTATGTTTTTGCTTTAGGGCGACTCTTTCAGAGATGCATGGGAAATTGACTAGCATAGAAAAAACAGATTAGACTGCAGTGTGATCAGAGTTTGAATTTGAAGATTTTTTGTTTTTACTGTTAACTGTATTTTCTACAGATTCTACAACAGAAAAGAATAAGGAGCCCCTATATCACAGGGAAACTTCAAATCAGTACTGGTTATGTCAAATTTGAACAAGACCTACAAATCTTGTATCAGTGCCTCTGAATGAGGTTTCAAAATCTCCTCGATTGATAAATGTTAAAGATCCCTTCATGACATTTCGAAGTGATCAACTAACCTCAGTTAAAAGGGTCATCTCACTGTTGTAAGTGGGTCTGGTATACACAAAAACAGGACGTGCCGAACCATTCCCTACAGATGCAAGGCGCATCGCCTCCTTCAGCCTGTTCCTCACAAACAAGCGTCCATGATTTGTAGAGCGCAGCACAGAACCCATGTATATAGAGGGAAAAAGAGCCGTACATTCCTTCCACAGCCAGTTCAGTTGATCGTTGCGCTTTATCTCAACCGCAGGACAACGTCCTGTGTAGTTGTTCAGCCCGGCTTTGTAGTCATGGTTGTAGCAATCAGGAAACAGGTAGAAACCCCACAGCTGATTAGGTCTCAGACTTTTAGCTTGTCTCAGGGTCTCTTGCATGAACTTGCGAGCCGAAAGCTCAAACTCTTGCTGTGCAACAATCCCAACTTGCTCTTGGGTCCACTTGGGGTTTTTTTGGGCCACCAATTCACGCGACTTCCTTCTATAGATGTCTTTGGCATCCCAGTTTCGGATCCACAGGGGCCGCCACTCCTCCCAATCAATGACAGACAGACCTTTGGCCTGATGGTCTGGTATGTATTTGTCTAGACCCTGAGGCATCTTTTCATAGTGCTCGATAAGCCTAACAAGCTGTGGAAGCCCCTCATTCACCGCAGCACCGTCAGTCTCATAATAGGGATAAAGCCCGAGGCGTTCCTTATAGAACATTGTGAGATTCTGCCGGACAAAACCCTCATTGGGGGTTGCCACAATGTCAAACTGGTCCAATGATAACGTAACACCCCGTCGTGTCCCACACTCCTGAGTGGGAGCGTTCCACACCAGAAGAACTGGCTTCTGGGAGTATAATGGCCATCTTGTCTGCTTTGTGTCTGCTGAACCCAGGATCATCCATGAAGTAAACAGAGCAAAGATGAACCAGGACAGATGGTTAGAGGCAGAGAGGAAGGAGGGGAATGCAGCCTCCATGGTGGTCCCTGCTCACCTTCTCTCCTCTGTTACTAAATGACACACAGAAAGGCTGTGAAATTAGTGTAAGATACAATATGTAGACAGAAAAAAATCAGTCCAGGATAATAGTTTAGTTTACAAACAGTTTTAAAAACACAGCAAACACATTTACCAGAACAAAACAGTTAAATGTCGATCAAACTACGTTAAATTATTCAGCTTCCTTTAAAGTGGTGAACTTCCTCTACTTCTTTTTGCAGAGTTAGCAATCCGCTAACAGCTTACTCAGGTACATTAGCTTAAAGTTTCAATGAAACTAATAGCTACGATGCTAACTTAGCTACTGGGTTTCAGTCTCCGTACTTCACCTGCTCTTTTCACTTGGTCCAACCATGAAACCGTCTGATAAGTTAGCTGTCGACCTCCTAGCCATGTGAGGCAGCAGGGATAGCCTGTTCAAGACATTTTTTGAAGAGTGTAAACCAGAGGAAAGCGCTGGACGGACAGGGACAGAGCAAACGTTGAGCAACAACAGACACACCCATTTAACTGCTGTCGGAGGGGGGGGGTCCTAGATCATTGTCAGGTTTAGTTTAAAACAAAAATATGTTTTTGTTAAATGAAAAGCCTTTTTATAGCTTTAAAAAATTACAATAATAATTAAGTAAACTGTCAGTTTAAGGATATAATTGTATTCCAGTGAGGGCTATCATCCCCCCATCTTTGGTTTGCCCCAAATGCTGCCTGCGCTTTATCTGATGGTTCACCAGAAAACACAATTTTCTACACTCCTTACCAGTTGGTGGCGGTAATGCTACACGAAGAAGAACACAATTTTCTCAGGTTGTTCACCAGCAAATCCATCTCACATTTGCCAGAAATGATCTTGAGTATTAAAAAAGAAAAATAATGTTGTGTGGGATAACAAAAGATAAAGAACAAAATACTTCTGAAAAGAAAATTAGAAAAAACCCACAACAAGAACAGCACAGTGATGCTCTTCACTCCACGAAGTTGACCTCTAACGAAACAAAGTTAGGGTTTTCTAGGTTTGGACTTAATGCTGGTGTATGACCTTCAATGATTTGTTCATGTTCAAAGCCCCTCCAGTGTTGTTGAATTTGAATAAATATTAAAAGAAGAGACCGTGTTTGTGACCCTTCATGTTTTTAACCCCAAATGGATAATTTATTTGGTTTTCTATATTTGGCCATGGTAATATGATATAATGTTTTTGTTGCTATAATGAAGGACTTCTTCAACTATAAGAAAATGAATATCATACTGTCCTGCTTTTTAGCTATTTCTCAGCAAAAGTCAAGTATCAAATGTCTAACCTGTTACAGGACATGCGTAATGAATGAAAAAAATATTAACTAAACTTTTGCTAAACTTTTTATTGATTGATTGATTGGATTTTTACTATTTACTATTTTACTTTACTATTCACAAAACAAAACAGGATGTTTGTTGGTTTTATTTAGTTAATATAAAAAGATAAAGGTAACAGGAGGGACCAGATGTAACAGGGTGGGCGTCTAAATCAATCCTCACCATCATTGACATTTATATTTTTTACCAATCCTTTTTTGAAAACTGTAAATAACTTAAAAAAATAAATAATGAATTAGCATTAAATAGGAATCGACATAGAAAGCACATACTTCTCTTGCCTTTTTAAGTCCACCCTGTTATATGTGTCTACCCTGTTACCATGAACAACTGTAATAGGATGAACGTAGCTGTACTACATCAATCAGCCATTGTAAAACACACAAAAAAAGTTCAAATAAAGATATTATTTGACATTGTAGATGTTATTCCTCTATAAATAACTGTTATTACATGTCATTTGACAATAGAGGTTGCTTTGGAGGTGGGCATTTGAATTGCAATCTCAATAGATGAATACTAACTTGAGTTTGTAAAATAAGATGAAAAATAAGATTTAATTCAAATAAGATTTCATTATTAATTAATTATCAAACATATCTGATAGGATTAATTAATTAAGTATAAACTCGCCATAACACAAAATATAGGACATTATGTCATTGAGGACTTGAAAGGCATTAAATAGTAGGATTGACCCAGAATGGATTCATAGTAATAACAACATCCTCTTAAAGGGAGATATTACTGGATGAAAACTAAACTTAAATTCTTTTTTTTTCTTTTTATCCAAGCATAGAAAGGGTTATAGAAATAAGCCCTGAGGCTCTTCTAACAATGGCGGCATATGAACACATTCAATTCTTTTGATTTTGGGCGCACTCCTTGCAAAGGCGTGTCCACTTCCTCAAACACACCATCAGCAAACTTATGTGTTACCTTGCTGGGTATAATCTGATAGACTGGCGTCTAATCTAGGTGTCACAGCAGCTTCTAATCAGCCTGGATACAGACATTTTGCTCCATTTATCAAATCTAGTCCCCGAGGAGAGGAACTGTGTCATTCTATCTATATAGGCGGCCTATAATCTTTCACTTCCTTTCTCCTTAGATTGTTTAACCTTGTGGTGTCAGTGAAGATGATTTATTCATTTCTTTAAAAAGTTGACATTTTCTGCTTTAGCTAATGTGACCCCTGACAGAGATAAAAATAGTTAAACTTTTATACCTTATACTACTGTATTATAGTATGAGTAAGGAAAACAATCTATAATTAATTGAAACATATACATGTATACACACCAGAGGAAGTCCATCAAGGCCAACAAGCTGTATAATTCATCTCTCTGACATCAATTAATTTCATTACTTATTATTTATTTATTTCATTACTTCTCTATATGCAATAACAGAGTCATGTGCAATAATTGTTATTTGGTACTGAGCAGCATTGTAAATACTATCGATTGTATATACTGTGATCCTTATTTTATTTTATTCTTATATCTTATATTACACTGTTTATATGGGAAGGGTGTAATTTTACACTGTGTTGTTATTTGACTATTTTACTTATTTATATATATCTTATACTATATATTATTTTTGCTCTATTGTGCTTTAAATCTCATTTTTCTCTGTTCTTTAAAAGGGTGCACTGCAAGAAATGAATTTCCAGCAAAAGATTAATAAAGTGATTCTGATTCTGATGTCTATTATAATTAAAAACTATAAGTATATTAGGGTTTAACAAGTCTTTTTATGAAGGATAACTATTATTCACAACAAGGCATGTCAAAACTAACAGCAATGTGGAAGACTAAATGGTAGTTATGGCAGCAGTTATTAGTTTATAAGGTTTACGGGATATTGCCTGTGACATAGTTCTATTGTGTTTAGATTTCCCTTTATATATGAAAACATAATTTAAAGCTGAAGTTGTTTTTATTCATGTTATCTTTGTGTGATACCATTTAGTTGATATTCTGACACATTTAAAAGTCTTATAATGCTGTTTTAAGCCTTCGTTTTTTTGGTGCTGTTTTTCGAACCTAGAAGAAAAACACATGCCTTTACTGCAATGTTGCAGCATCCACTTTGCCCATGTCAGGATACTATAGGCTCTTGTTTAGGAAGGCAGAACAAAGTCTAAGAACTCTAGCAGCTGAAATCGGTGTTCTACATAGATAGAGACTTTTTTTCCAGGACAGAGAGGGGCTGCTGCTCAGAGAGTAGAATTCAAAACTCAGACATCCACAAATCAAGTAAAGTTTGAGCATGAATTTGATTAAGAAAGACATAGTTAATAACTCAAGCTGATTTCGCTTGATGAAGGCTTTTTAAGTATGTGACAACAAAAAGAAAAAAAGAGAAGAAACACTACAGAAAACTGTACATTATATTATTATAGTTTAATTATGTTTTAATGATCTTTGCCTATATTAAATTCATATGAAGGCACAATGCATTTCGAACTAAATCGATATAGTTGCGTATAACAAAAATAGAGTAAGCCTATAATTTAAATGTAAAGTTATTTTATGTATTTCGTTAAAATGGTGAAGTAATATACATCCAGTAGTTACATTTCCACACAGTTTTAGATTTCAAGCAGTTGTATCTGATATTTTTTTTTTGCTGATTTTGGCTTTCAGCTTAAAGAACAGTTTTAAAAAAATAGTTTACACTAATAAAACGGATCTGTTCTACAGAAGGGAAAACCACTTACTTAACAGCTTACTAGACAGTCACCGATACCCGGCACTGGAAGGGTTAAAGTCAAAAATGCTGAGGGCTGAAAATAAATTGGTTTGTACAAATGTCTTTAAAACCCTGACTGTATAGATATTATGAAGTAAAAGCCTTATCATGTGTCTTACCAGGAGTTGGTGCTTCTTTAATCCTCTGATGAAACTCTGTCAGCTGATTAGTTATTTACTATCTACAGTAGATGAAGCTTCTCAGTCAAAAAGCGACTCCCTCTGCCCTGAGGTCCTTTAACAACTGCTGTTTAAATATCCATGAAACTCCTCCTCTCTGACCACTTCACCAATATGCAAAACAATGGTCTACATTTACTTACATTTTCCTTATCCATCGGTGAAAGTAAAAATGCTAGAAATCTCATCTGTTGTCTTAAATTGGTCTGACATAAAGATGATTACCTCATCTCATGTCATACCATTGAATCATTGGGTGTTGATCTTTTTTTAATGCCCTCCCTCTGTTATTTGCTTTAGTTATATTGATATTGGTACATGCACAGAGAGTCTCCTAACTTGAAAAAAGGCGATATATAAGTACATGCCATTTACCATTTAGTTATATTGATATTGGTACATGCACAGAGAGGAAATGAAACCCTATGACTGGATTTAATCCCAGGATCTCTTTTGATTGTCCCTGCATAACTGCATTAACACTAGGATTATTGTTTGTTGCACTCTCTCACATAACTACTCTATATTGCCTTTCTTATTTTATGTTACAGCCAAAAATATGAAGTTTGACAGGATGTAGAAAAATGGAAATCTGTAACCGACTGTAGGCTTTCATCCTTGACTTTGACTGGTCCATTCTAACACATGGCGAGGCTTTTACAAAACCATTCCATTCCCTTTCAGGAATGCCATATATCGAAGGCTGTCCTTCTTCTTACAAACTCTATTAATCTTCTGTGTCCCTGCATAATAAAAGCATCCCTACAGCTCCTCCAGAGTCACAACTTTCCTGACCTGTCTGATTTATTTCCTGGACTTCCATTATGCTGTTTGTTAACTAATGTTCTCTAATCATAGAGGCCTTCAGGGAACAGCTTTATTTATATTGAGATTAGGTTAAACACAGACAAATGCCATTTAACACTAAGGTGACTTTTGCAGACAGACAGCTGCTCTAGATTCTATTTAGGGGTTTTAGAGTGAAAATGCTCAAGATATGAATGAGCATCTAACCTTTTAGATTTGTAAAAGAAATTTAAAATCATGTAAGATTTTCCTTCTATTTTATAATCAGGCCTGGTAACATTGGGATGTGAATACTTCTGCTTGACCCTTGTTTTTTATTGCTTGGGCAATATTAAGTAGTTTGAGGATGATTTGATTGCAGTCCGTGAATTCATAATAAGACTATAATATTCTACTCTAAGTCTGTGTCCAGCTTTTATTAAAAGACAACATGGATGAGATTCATAGCAGAGTTTTATCATTTTTCTGCTGAATGAGCTCAGAAAACTGGTTCCTGGTACCTTTGAATAAAACCACATTCCGTATGCTAAATGTCCATACCCTAAATATATACCTTGGTCAGCAAAACGAGGAATGGGTGGTTTCCTGAGTTATATTTCAAAGAAAAAAAGGAACTTGCTGAATGTTATTTCAGCTGTCAGGAGATAAACAAAGGGCTATAACTGCTCTGCCACATCTCCCCAGGTCATAAAACCAGAATTATCCAATATCAGTGAATAAAGCATGACTCATGCAGAGTAAGATTGTTTCAAAGAAGTAATTATGTTGAGCATATGTTGGCAAATAGCTTCTCTTATCTTTTAGGGAGAGCAGTATTATCCAGCTTTGTAGACATCCTTCTGCAGAAAGTGAAAAAAAGGCTTAAATCCATCAAGTTAGTGGAAACTTATACACACAGCAGTTTGTTTCAGCAATTTCCCCCTTCAGCTGGAGGTCAGGGTGTTATTTCCACTACAGCTCCAGTCTGCTGAGTGTTTTAAACCCATTTCCCAAAATGTTAATTTCTGTTATTATAAGAAGTGAAAAAAAAAGAAAATTGTAAGCCTGCAGGGTCATAAACGTAAGCAGATGGATTAACCTCTGCATTTTAAAGTGGGGTTGTTTCAGAAATGTAGATCTGCCTGGAGCGGTTTTATACTCCCACCTACTAAAGCCAGCTGCTTCTCTTGCTACAGGACATTAACAGGTGTGTCTATATGTACAACTTTCAGTGACACTTGATTATTACAAAAATTATTTAGAATTTCATGTCAAAAAGTGATTTTTATTAAGTATAGGACTCAATCTTCTCACAATTTTAGACAGTTTGGAATGTTTGAGGAGAAATAATATCTAAATTTATTGAAAGTAAGGCTGAAACAATTGGAATAATCGATTACTGAAATAATATTCAACTAATTTAGTAATTGATTTAACGTTGACTGGAGTATAGAGACTCATAAACATGCCTTTAGCTGAGAGAGCAACTAAATTAGAGCATTAATTATATTAAAATTGTAAAAAAAAAAAAAAACATATAAACCTTTTGTATTTAAGATTTTTTTTTTAATACCGGTAGTTTTCATCTGTCAATATTCTCTATCCAGAACTCCTGAAGTGGAAAAGTATTAATTTCATAAAAGATCTTCTTTGGCTATCATATTATTAATAAATAAATTTAAAAAAATAATCGGCAGATTAATTTATTTAGATTAATCTGATTAATTAGATACAGTCCTAAATTAAATTAATTTTCTAGCAATTTCAGTGATAATATGGAAAAAATTTATTCAGGGCAAAAGATTATACTAGTTTTTTCACAGTTTAAATCAGCGTTCAGGTAAACAGTAATTATTATCTAAAAATGGAATTGGGGAATTTTTCTTAGTTTACTAATTTAGTTAATAATAATAATAGAACTTTATTAATCTCACATTGGAGAAATTTACCTCTGCATTTAACCTATCCCTTTGGGGAGCAGAGGGCTGCCACCGTGGGGCGCCCGGGGAGCAATCAGGGAGGACGGGTCTTACTCAGATACCCTGAGTGGCAGTCTGTGGAAGTGGGGCTCCAACTCAGAACTTCAGGATTCCCAGCTCTATGCACTAACCACTAGGCTGCCACTCCAAAAAGCAATAGAAGCGATATGTATTACAATGTGTGAATATATTTAAATCCTTTAATGCTGACCATTGATAATAATGGTTTACAGTTAATGAAAAACTAAAATGCAGTGACTTTATGGATAATAGCCCAATAAATGAAGGAAATTCCAATACATATTTGTTATAGATTCATAAATCATTGAGATAATAGCTAATAGGACTACTAATATTAAATGCTTGCTTGCAGATAAATCATAAATGCCATTCACAAGGAGGGTACGCCACAAAAAGGTCACGGCTAGGTATACATACTCATGGAAAGTTGTGTGAAAGGAAAAAGGTGCCGCACAGATGAAGCAAAGTGCACCCAGGGCGTGTTGGTGTGAAGGCCTCCTCTGAGTCAGAAAGACATGACAAGCATCTAATCTGGACCATTAAGAAAAGTGACCATAGTGCTTCACAGCTGTTTAGAGCCCTATTTTAAAATTAAAGTCGAATTTGCATTACATCTGGAAAAAAGGATCCAAGTCTAGAAGCACAAAGAACAGCAGGATAAGACTTTTGTTCAAACTCAGCAATGATTTTGGGAGTTATGTCAACTCTTGGAAATGAGCCGCTGTGTTTTATAAAGTACAAAGTCTGAGCAGCCTTTTAAGGGTCCCTCTGCTAAACACCTGATGTTGATTTCTTACAGATAAACTTCTAGAAGTACCAACACCAATGGCAACACTGTTGGGATGGCCAGTATACAGCCCAAAACAGAAACAAGCTGAAGACACAACAAAGAGCTGAAAGTCACTATTAAAACAAGCTTCACTAGTGTAATATTCATGTTTTCTAAGAAGCTAAGTTAATCAGCTTTAAGCCATAATCATCAAAATAATCTGATATACATATTTGAAATATACATCTTTGTGTAATTCATACCTTAGCTTCAGTTAAAATTAAAAAATATCAATTTCTTCGTGTTATGAGATGATGAGAAGTAGAAGATAAAACATGAAAGGCAAGCATTTCAGTCTGTAATTAAAAAATTTGTTTTAATAAATTAAATCTGAAACACATCCTGCCAAAACAGCAAAGAAAAAACAAATCAGGATCTCCAATTTAACTCACTTCTGCTTTGTACGTTTGTGGTTATGGAAGTCAGGGAAACAAGTCCTTCAAATGTTACATTATATATAATACCATTCCTTTATATATTCATTGGGTGGCTACTGATTGCCAATTCACAGGGATGCAAGCCCAAACCAGCTCATCTCCATCCAAAATGAAGCAAAACAAAATAGTGTCAATAAAATTCTATGTGCAGAGAAAAATTGCTCACTTAAGATAAAATCATAATAATGCATTTTATTCTAAACTCATTGAGTTCAATGCATGGAACAAGAAAACAATCTGCAGCAAAAGAATATTTCCGACTCTTAAAGTTTTCATCCTTTGTCTGCACACATTCACACAACATGCACACGAGCCAAGATCCCCAAAATGTGAGAGGATTCTCCTTTTCCTCTTTGTCCCAACAGGCGGTCCATCCCGTCTCTCACTGCACGCAAAGCCAAAAAACGGGTCACATGCAGAGAATCGGCACACAATGCAAGAGCATTTCCAAACAGGGGCTTCAGAGAATTTAGGAGATCGTGTAATTTCAAATTTGTTTCTGGCTTTAGTTTGCAGGGTGTTGAGGAAAGAAGCAAAACCAGGACGGAGCTGACACAGTGGCTTGTCTGAGTCCCGCAGAGACGGTCAGGCTTCACAAAGGATAACGGGGAAATCTACATGGATGCGTGGGTGGTCCAGGTTTATAATTCCCTGAAAGGAGATGGAAGGAATCGTAAGATGATTTGCATTGAAAATAAAAATGACTGGTGTTTATTCAGTATGCACAAATGTTCCGTTTAGAAACATCATCCAAAAGCATGTACTGGAATGGGTCTAATCAAATAATTCATTTTCAGTTCAATTATAAAAATAATTAGCTTAGTTTTATTCTTATGTTTTAAATTCATTTTGATTATAATAAAAAACATAATCAAAATGGATATGTAAGCCTTAAAAGATCATAAAAACCAAACTATTCTGCATCACTCAGGAAAGGTCTGAATTGTGGATATCTAGTTTATAAAATTATCTTTCGAAGATTTTTAATCTCACCTGAGGTGTTAAGTTCTTCTGAATCCTTCTCAGCTTGGCTCTTTTACGGCCATTTTTTGTCACAATTGTCTCCTCGTAAAACTCGTGGGCCAAGTCCCCGTCCTCATCGAAGAACATAGAGCTATAGCAAGTGGGGGGGGGAAACAATACACATATTACCTTATGAATCATCTCTTGGGCTCATATACACTGTGTGCAGAATTATTAGGCAAATTAGTATTTCGACCACATCATCCTTTTCATACATGTCCTACTCCAAGCTGTATAGGCTTGAAAGCCAACTACCAATTAAGTAAATCATGTGGTGTGCAGCTCTGTAATGAGAAGGGGTGTGGCCTAATGACATCAACACCCTATATAAGGTGTGCTGAATTATTAGGCAACTTCCTTTCCTTTGGCAAAATGGGTCAGAAAAGAGATTTGACAGACTCTGAAAGGTCAGAAATTGTCAGATGTCTTTCAGAGGGGTGCAGCTGTTTGGAAATTGCCAAGCTTTCTAAGCGGGATCATTGCACAATCAAGTGTTGAAAAAAGAAGACGCAAAATAACTCCCCATGCATCGAGAAGGATCCGGCATGAAGCTGCCAGGAAGCCATTAGCCACCAGTTGTGCCATATTTAAGAGCTGTATGTCTGTAGTGCAGAGAAGCACAAGGTGCTCAATACTCAGGGACCTGGCCAACGTAAGGTAAGGAAAGCTGAAAAAAGGCCACCTTTGAACAAGACACACAAGACAAAACGTCAAGATTGGGCCAAGAAATATCTGCAGACTGATTTCAAAAAGGTGTTTTGGTCTGATGAAATGAGTGAGCCTTGATGGGCCAGATGGATGGATGGGCACCAGGCTGGATCAGTAAAGGTCAGCAAGTTCCTTATGGACTCAGAAGCCAGCAAGGTGGAGGTGGGGTACTGGTATGGGCTGGTATCATCAAAGATGAGCTTGTTGGACCTTTTCGGGTTGATGATGGAGTCAAGATCAACTCCCGGACATACTGCCAGTTTCTGGATGACGCCTTCTTCAAACAGTGGTACAAGAAGAAGTCGCCATCATTCAAGAAAAACATGATATTCATGCAGGACAATGCTCCGTCACATGCATCAAAATACACCACAGCGTGGCCGGCCAGAAAAAGTCTAAAAGGAGAAAAAATTATGACATGGCCTCCTTGTTCACCTGATCTGAACCCCATCAGGAACCTGTGGCCCTTCATGAAAGGTGAGATCTACAGGGAGGGAAAACAGTCCACCTCTCTGAACAGTGTCTGGGAGGCTGTGGTGGCTGCAGCACGCAATGTGGATCACAAACAGAGCAAGACACTGACAGAATCTATGGATGGAAGGCTTTTGAGAGTCATGGGGAAGAAAGGTGGCTATATTGGTTACTGATTTGTTTTTTTTTTGTTTTTCAATGTCGCAAACGTTCATTTCTGAATTTTTAGTTGTTATATTGGTTACCTGGTGAAAATAAACAAGTGAGATGGGTATATGTTTGTTTTTTATTATGTTGCCTAATAAGTCTCCACAGTAATATTTACCTGCACTCACAGACATCCTCATAAAATGGCCAAAACAAATCAAATTCCAAAAATATGAAACTGATATTAATTAGTCTTTTTGGTTGATTGAGAACAAAATTGTGGCCCAATTATAAAAATAATCCTCAAAAATACAACTTGCCTAATAATTCTGCACACAGTGCAATTTTTTTCCACTCCTTATAAACACATCACTGTAAATAAAACACCCAGTGTTCCTCAGAGGGGGAGCAGCAAGAGATCAGCTAAAATAAAAATGCAAGATATAAACAAAAACAAACAGCTCATTGAGCTTATAAATTATCCAGTATTCAGAATCTAATCCCAAATCATAAATTCCAAATCAGTTTATAAACCTGTGAGGTTTTCTAACATTTATGAATACTAAGCATATATTTACCTTCTTCTTGTGAACACAAAGGGAGTAGCTCCAGGGAAACTTCGTGTTCTTGCCAGTGTCTGCTCGTTTCCATCTTTGGCTGCATCGTCCCCACTGCCTGAGCCAGAGAAAGGCCAAAATCCCTTGGATTTGGAGCCACTACCCCCCATCTTCAGCTGCAGCACATTATTTTCCCTGAGTCACAGGGCAAGTAGTGATGATGCAGTTATTGTATAGAAGTTAATGGAATCTTCAAGGTGGGATACCTTCAGAAAAAGAGACACATGAAGAATTGTGTAAATTGTGTTAAAGAATAACTGACACAGTAAACAGGTTTAAATTTAGTTTAAAAAAAAATACAGACTACTTTCTTCCTTGACGAATAAAAGATTAGGTCAAAAAACAGAACACAAGTTACATAAATGTCCAGGTTATAACAACATTTAGATGAGATTAGTCTTTTTAAAACTTTTATTATATATTAAATTTATTTAGGG